>NW_019943717.1:8250-40066 GCF_002910315.2 Salvelinus sp. IW2-2015 | reverse complement strand
TAATAGAACACTGGTAATAGAACACTAATAATAGAACACTAATAATAGAACACTGGTAATAGAACACTAATAATAGACCACTGGTAATAGAACACTAATAATAGAACACTGGTAATAGAACACTAGTTATAGAACAGTGAGGGTGTTGAGAACAGAGATGTGTGATGACTAGTTGAGATTAAAGATAGTTGAACTAGTAGTAGAACAAGTGGCAGGGACACTGTTGTGTTTTTCAAATCCCAGAATGTAGCTTTAATTATTAAACCAAGGACTACTTGTTTAATTCAACAACACAACCACATACAACTGGGCTCTTTCTCAGTTGTCTAAACATCTGTCCTCTCCTTCACTGATCTGAAAGAGCTGACCAGGTGAAAGTTAAACCAGCATAATGATGAGCTTCCTTCTACTATTTTGTTTTTACCTGTTTTTTTCCAAGCAGTTGAAGGGGATGAGAGAAGGGATGTTTAAGCAWTTGGTCTGATTACATTTCCAAAGATGCCATACARACACCACCATCTAGTGGTCAATTYGGGTGTTTACRATWACCAGRGACCRAATAWTGTATCAAGCGTCTCAGAGTAACATTGCTGATTTAGGATCAGTTTATCCTTTTGGATCTCATTGAATAAGACTACATGGACAGGGAGGACCTGATYCTAGATCAGCACTCCTACTCTGAGACRCTTGATACATATGGYCAGTGTGCCTTTATTTGTYTAATAGCTGATTAAAACGGTCTACAACAGATTCCAACAAGCAATACTGGTGTTCTATTGATGGACAGTATCTCTCATGACAGCAGATAATGCTTTAAACCAAATAATGTTTTTAATTGATTGGTTTTTAGTCATTATCTCTATCAACAAGATAGTACACAATGGAAAGGATAGTACAATGGTTAGTACACAATGCATGCTCTTCAACCGATCGCTGCCCGTACCCGCCCGCCAGACTAACATCACTACTCTGGACGGTTCTGACTTAGAATATGTGGACAACTATAAATACCTAGGTGTCTGGCTAGACTGTAAAATCTCCTTCCAGACTCACATTACGCATCTCCAATCCAAAGTTAAATCTAGAATCAGCTTCCTATTTCGCAACAAAGCCTCCTTCACTCATGCTGCCAAACATACCCTCCTAAAACTGACTATCCTACCGATCCTCGACTTCGGTGATGTCATTTACAAATTAGCCTCCAACACTCTACTCAACAAATTGGATGCAGTCTATCACAGTGCCATCTGTTTTGTCACCAAAGCCCCATATACTACCCACCACTGCGACCTGTAAGCTCTCGTTGGCTGGTCCTCGCTACATATTCGTCGCCAAACCCACTGGCTCCAAGTCATCTATAAGTCTTTGCTAGGTAAAGCCCCGCCTTATCTCAGCTCACTGGTCACCATAGCAGCACCCACCCGTAGCACACGCTCCAGCAGGTATATTTCACTGGTCACCCCCAAAGCCAACACCTTCTTTGGTCGCCTTCCTTCCAGTTCTCTGCTGCCAATGACTGGAACGAATTGCAAAAATCACTGAAGTTGGAGACTTATATCTCCCACCACTAACTTTAAGCGTCAGCTGTCAGAGCAGCTTACCTATTGCTGCAGCTGTACACAGCCCATCTATAAATAGCCCACCCAACCAACCAACTACCTCACCCACATTTTTGTTTTTCTGCTCTTTTGCACACCAGTATTTCTACTTGCACATCCTCATCTGCACATATATCACTCCAGTGTTAATTACTAAATTGTAATTACTTTGCCACTATTGGCCTATTTATTGCCTTACCTCCTTACTTCATTTGCACCCACTGTATACATATTTTTCTATTGTGTTATTGACTGTACGTTTGTTTATCCAATGTGTAGCTCTGTTGTTTTTGTCGCACTGCTTTGCTTTATCTTGGCCAGGTCGCAGTTGTAAATGAGAACTTGTTCAACTGACCTACCTGGTTAAATAAAGGTGAAATAAAATAAAAAAAGGCATTTTTACTTTCAATGTCAACAATTTGCATGATTTCACTTAATGTCCGCAAAGTACATTGTGTGTGTTTTCACTGCAGACAAAATAACATTCGTAAGAGATCATAAATAATATCAACATATTTGAACAGTACAACAAAATGTTTTTTTGTCTTTATCATGGTGATAGTTTGGCCAACTGAAAGTCATCCACTGCAGACTCTAGAGAGTTCAACCCCACATCATCAACTACAAAAATAAAATCACCAACATCAACAAATCTCAAAGAGAAAATTGGCATCATCATCAACAACAACAAAACATAATTATCAACACCAAAAAGCAAAATTCTCATCAACAATATAACCTTCATCAACAGCCACATTTATAATCACCATTATCAACAAAAACAATCATCAATATAAACATCATCATCATCATCATCAATACCGTCATAATCATTAGCATACAAAACAACACAGAGTGCAGTACCTCAAAACATACTATATACATCAAGCATACCTGAAGAGTATTAATAGAGTTACATTACTGATGGTCACTGATTATGAATTACACTTTATCCTAACTAATGTGTTCAAAGCAATGACGTCATTGAACAAATCACTATTAGAAGGTGTGATCAATTAAAAACATTTATATTTTAAGTCTACTTAGTAATCATTCTTGTTGAAGTAAATTATTTAGAAGACCAATACATGTGTAATACCTGTGTATGAAACAACACATGCATATTCTCTAAATGCAATTACATGAAAATGTAAAACGTAAAATAACAGAAACAAAAGCCAACTGTTTACCACTGAACCATGCAGCCTTCTAATCATGAATCTGTGATCAACTGTTTACCACTGAACCATGCAGCCCTTCTAATCATTAATCTGTGATCAACTGTTTACCACTGAACCATGCAGCCTTCTAATCATGAATCTGTGATCAACTGTTTACCACACCAGTTTAAACCAGTTTAAACAATTTCCTGCCGTGTAGCCGTGTAGCTTGCACTGTACTCTGGCTGGTCCAGTAGAAATTCACCATTTCAACGTGGGGACATCCGTCCTCATATTCTTTGGTCTGATGTGTAAATTCTTAGCGAGTCCTTTTAAGCACTCTGGTCAGAAGGGCGGTTTCATAGCACTGACCCGCTCTTCTGACCTCATTAGGGGCGTGGCTTAGTTATTGTACACCAGATATGAAAAACCATTAACTCATTAAAAGACATAAATCACATTTCTATCTTTTCAAAAGTATTCTTATACTTAATCATTCGTTTTATACAACAATTAGAGGCAAACCTGACAACTGGAAAATGTACACTTTCAGAGATACAGTTATGTGGTTCTACAGTCTTTAATGTTGTCACAACATAAAAAACGAATTTGACATGATGGTTCTTTTAGTCCCCACACCATTTCCCAAAGTCTCTGCAAGGAATTTACAACCTGTTGTTAAGTCATAAAACTGCAGCCCCCCCCCTTGGCTCCTTTGTCAGGACGGTCATGACATGTTGGTTAACCTGTTGGTGTTCACGTTTACTTTTCTTGCATTTGTATGATTACTAAATTCCCTTAAAAAAAAATTCTTACAACATCATGATTTTTAAAGATGTACTTTCTGATTAGAATATTGTATTCCTTTCACATAAAATTCACCGTATTAGCTATTTCATTATGGAACATCAGATATGTAAACTGTCATTTAGTTTATTAATGTATTTGCAAATATGACTTCTGTGATCCAGCTGTGTATTTCCAGATCTGCCCATTATTTCAACAACTATGTAAGGGTTAAGTACCTTTCTATGTATATTCATGTCATGAGAGTTATTTCTGGTTTGAATATTCTTTTTGGTTGTCAAGTATTTGAATGTTAAATGATATGTTAACATGTTGGTAAACAACAGTCATTATATACAGTAGAACTCCACTTTATTTCATGTTGAAAGTCTCTTTCAAGCTCTTCATTGCATCATCACGTGTTAATGCCTTCCAGTCCTCTGGGAGATCAGCAGGGAGTGTTGAGTCTCTGTCTTTAGCGATTCTCTCATTGAATGTGGCCATCACATACTTCCAGTAGTCTGAAGCCTTGATGCTCGAATCTCCAGTTATGATCCAGTCAGTATAATATTTCTGGTAGTCCTTGAAGGGGTGACCATTCTCCCCCGTACGAGTGGTGATGAATGTTAAATTACTGGTTACATCAGAGGAACATATGTTAGTTACTAACTTATTTGAAGGTATGAGCTTTACACCATTTAGACCTTGTGGACGATGAATTGATGTAAAGTGTTCAGCATGCTCCTTCCCTCCTGCTTCACAGGGTGCACCGCAGAAAGGACATTGCTTGCCGCAGCCAAACAGACTGGTGAACATCTTGTCCTGAGGCTTGAATGGCAGAGATTGGAGTCTCTCTTTGGTGGACCCTACCTTGTCATACGTGGTTTCTCTTCCCCTCTCATACTCTGATGCCAGTGACTGCTCCATTTTTCTCACAGACTCTATGAGGAAGTTAGAAAACTGTTCTGTGTTTGCAGGTTTCAGAATCATAATGGAATCTAGAGCATCCTTTAGAGATAGCTTGTCTTCAAGGACACTACAGATGTTCTGAATGAAGGTCTTGACATCACTTCCATTTTGTGTGTCAATTGTATTTCTGACTTCAGAAATCGCATCAGTAATTGCATTGACTATCTCTGTAAGATGTTTCTTTTCCAATTCTGCCAGACGTCCCTCAGACAGTCGTTCGACAATTTGGTCTGATAGAAACTTCTTCACAAACTTTTCATAATGAATAATGTACTCTCTATAATTCTCATATTCCCCATCAACCAGGAGCTGTTTTAAAATGGAGAACTGGAAGGACGCCCGTGTGCTGTAATCCTGTGACCCTTTACCTGTCTTCATTTCATCAACCACATCAGGACCAATCATTTTGGTCACATAGTCCTGTACAGCTGGCCGTAAGAGCTTTGAGAACTCCTCAGCTTTCTTTAGGCACTGGTCTCGGTTATGAAATAAGTCTATGAACTCAGTAAGGTACTTGCTCTTAGACTGTTCCAGACACTTCATTGGGTCATTGACTGCAATGAAATCTTCATGCATCTTCTGAAACTCGCTGGCTGCTCTGCAACAGATGTGCAGCTTCAGTGATAACTCACATTCCTCGCTGACGTTAGTGGTCTCAGGGTTTTTCAGTGTTTCCTCAATCCTGTTCAGCAGGTCTTTGATGTAAGTGTCATGATAATCAGATTTTCCTTTAACCTTCTCATTTATAAACTCCTGACACTCTGTTATGATGTCGTCACAGAAGAGTTGTAGTTTCTTCCTATGATGGCCATGGTCCCCGTGCTTTGCAAAACCTTCAGCCTTTCGCCACCAATCAACTGATTCTACAACAAACTTTCCACAATCCACCAGGTTTCTATCCAACATACTTTTGACATGACTCCCCCTTCTTGAAAAATGTTGATTTAACATGTTGATGGCATTGCGATCCACATCTTGTCTTGGGAGACCTTTGAAGTTGATCTCAGACAAAGTTTCATTCCACATTCTTTCAAACTCTTCTCTGAGGGCCTGATCTGATAAATCAATGTTCTTCTGTCTCCAGTCTTGCAGCAAAGCCAGCACCTTCTTCTCCATGGTCTTTGCCTGTGAGCGCTTAATGTCATCCACTTTAATCATTCCTTCTTTGATCTCAACAGCTCCATATAGAGTGTTCCTCACTGTGTTTTCTGTCTCTCGTCTCAGCATGGTGGCACTGGATTTAAAACCTTCCTTGTATCTTTCTACCAGATTGACATGGTCATCTTGCTTTGCAAAGTATTTCATCAGATTGTCTTGGATCTTCATTTCTCCTACTTCCAGGTTTTTATTGGCTTCCCTCATCAATATCTTCAGCAGATCCCTTACTATGGACATTGTGGGACTTAGACCTGCCATGCCAAAATTAGAAATTTTGTTTTCGGCACAGAACATAAAGGATTCCATCTCCTTCTGGAAGGCCCATTCCCAACCATTATACTCAGTGCACAATTTGGAGTATGCATCTGCAAACAAGCTGTTTTTGAAACTGAATATGAAATTCTCAAACTTAACAGACTCCCACAAGCTTTCTGTCCACTTCATGAAATGTGTCAAATCATCCTTTTTCGGGAATTTAAAAGAATCTTCCACCAAGCTCTTCTTGAAGTTGTACACAGCCTCACTGTAGCCTGAATTGACTGGAGCCATAGGGGGAGTCCCATGCCAGAGTCCTGGGATGTAGCAGCTGCTTGTGTCTGGATCATACTCCATCACATCAGTGAACTTGGTGATATTGTCCTTCTTCTCCATTCTGGCTGCTGCCTGGGTCATTTCATTCAACTGTTCCAACAACTTCTTCCTGTCTCTCATGTTGTTGTCATGAGCAGACATGTCTGACACGTTTTGGTGCACAAAATGACATACTGGCTTCTTCCCCACTTCCTTCATCCTGATAAAAGCATGAACAACAATCTGTAGAACGTCTTTCATCTCTGTGTTGTTCTCCATGGCGATGTTGATGATAGTGACATCACTGAGTCCTATCACCAGTGTTGCCAGTTCATTGTCATGTTCATAGCTATCATCTAGTTGAGCCAACTCTGGTGATTTCAACCCCTCTGTGTCAATCACCATGATGAAGTCACATTTCAGCTCCTCCTTGAGTTCTTTGTTGACTTTAATCAGTAGCATGAAGGCCCCTCTGGTGCATCTTCCACTGCTGACAGCAAACTGGACCCCAAACATGGTGTTGAGGAGAGTGGACTTTCCAGTGCTTTGGACCCCTAAAACTGTCACAACCCGGATCTTGCTGTTAGAGTCCACAAGAGTATGAAGCTGAGTCAGAACAGCTGATATCCATTTCAGAGGGATATTTGATGCATCTCCATCCACAAGCTCAATGGGGAAACCATCCAACAGCATCTGAGCACACAATCCAGGGAGATGCTCCATCTGTTTCCTTTGAGGGCTACTTTCAGGGAGGGAGCAGGCAGCTTCATATAACTGGCCCAACTCACGCAGGAAGTGTTCAAGACCCAAGGAACAGTCAGATAATTGCTTATCCAAATCTTTAATGTCGTCTTTTTTCTCCGGAGAATGTTGGCAAAGATCTTTGTACCGGTCCCGCAAACCAGACAGGTTCTGACGTGACAGATTGTCCAGATTTATCCGCATCCATTTGAGGAAATAGGAACGCTCAGCTCCTGAACTTGACATTCCTAAAATGAAGCTTGCCATTGCATCTGACATGTCAAATGTATTTTGCTCCTTTCTTAGCTCTTCCTCCTTTTTCTTCAGAGAGCTCTTGTAGTGTTCAATGTCTTGATCCCCTCGTTTTCTCAGTCTACATCTCTCTTTCTCCAACTGGGAAAGCTCTTTCCAGATTTTCCCTTGTAAGGGTAGCTGTTTGTCTTTGAATTGAATTGTGTCTGTGATGTTCCTGGTGATTTCATCTGCTGTCTTCCTGGCACTCTGACACTCATCACAGTCTTCATCAACCAGAATCCCACTCTGACGAGCCACAGTAACCATGTTTTCAATTGTCAATCTGTTTGGACTTGTTTCGATGATGTCACCAACAGATGACTGCAAGGTTATTACAAATTCTGCATAATTTTTATTTTCCTTAACAATCACATTTGTTGGCTTGATACCGAATTCTGTGGTGAATTTTCTCAATGTGTCTTCTGTGAATGTTTTTTTCTGAGAGCTGACAACCAGAAATAACTCTGCCTTTTTGTCTTTAGTTTTCAACACCTTAAGATCTGACTCTAAATCATCACTGAAAATGTAAACTGCAGCTGATGTTTGACACAGAAAGGAGAACTGTGTTTCAAAGGACTTGATATCTCCTCTGAGATTGGCAACAGACACAGGCTTAGTGAACATGTCTATATTTCTGTTCCCACATGGAAAGTACCAGCTGATTTCAACTAGGCCATCTGCGATCGTACGAGGCACATTACCACCTTCCATATTATGATGAACAAATGTATCATGGTACTGTTGAGGATTACTAAGTAACTTGTTCAAGATCTGAGACTTGGACAAGCTGCTTTCCCCTAGCCTAACAAAGGACACCATAGGAATATTGGAGATAACTATTCTCTCCTCTTTGAAGGACTTTGAGTCAGACGGTGAAGACGGCCTGAACTTCTTCACTATGTCACTCAAAGCCCACAGCATCAACGTGCTTTGTTTTGTGTCACAGTTGGGCAGCAGAAGAGGAACAGCAAACTGACACATGGACATTTTCTGGACAATTTCCTGCTGTAGAAAACCATCTGAGCACAGAAACAGGGCTGTGATAAGATCTAGAGGGTTTACCTTCATAAGATCCTCCTTATCAGTGGTGATGTACTTTACATCCCTTGCTGACACGTTCATCCTCATCAGTTCTTTCAGAAAACACCATGGTAGAGATTGAGGAGTTACCGTATGGTTCTTTCCTAACGTTAGGCTATCGATTGCAAGCACGTCATTCAACGACAGTTTCTCCTCAAAATGCTGTGTCAGTCCCAACTTCTGCATGAAAAGTTTGAGAGTGAGCTCTGCAATAACAAAGGAAAATGTTTGAGTTTACTAAAATATTTAATTTTATTTAATATTGAAGCTGCAACTGATTACTTACTTGTATGTAGGGTAGTACAGACTGAGTTACTCTCCATATTTCTCTCATCAATGGTGCAGACGGTGATGGTGTACTCCGTCCCTGGTGTCAGACCAGTGACATTTCCACAGATCTCGTTGGTAGTGAAGGACTCACTTGGACTGGCAATGTCACTCCAAGTCACCCTGAAGTGGTGCTGGATGTCCTCCATGCCATCAGGATGACCCCAGATGAGTTTGGCAGAGGTCGCACTATAAGACCATATAACAAGATTTCCTGGAGGAGTAGGGTCTGTAGAACAGAAATAACACAAAACATAGTTGTATTGGATTATTAAAAGCAAGGTGACTTGTAACATACATCAGGGTGTGAAATTATTGACCCCTTGATAAACATGAGCAATAATGACTGTATACAATAAATAATTCCAACACTGAGCTGTATTGTATGCTCAAAAAAACGGGGAAATTATATTATTTTATACTAATACAATTGCTCAGAGAAAGAGATTTTGTTTTACAAGTAATACTTTTTTCCTCAAAGAGGTAGGGGTCCAAATTATTGACACCCTTAAAGATTCTTATAAATAAATTAGTAAAATGTTTAGTATTTGGTCCTTTCTTCGTAGCGCAATTACCACATCAAGCTTGTGACTAAAAACTCTCTGGATTTACAGTCTCTTTTGGTTGTTTCAGATTATTTGGTGCCCAATAAAAACTAATGGTAAATAATGTATTATGTCATTTTGGAGTAACTTTTATTATGAATAAGAATAGAATATGTTTCTAAACATATCTACATTCATGTGGATGTCACCATGATTACGAATAATCCTGAATGAACCGTGAATAATGATGAGTGAGAAGTTACAGAGGGTCGAAGATCATACCCTCAAGATATGCTAACCTATGCTAACCTTTCATATGCTAACCTTTCAACATTACCAATAACAGGGGAGGTTATTATGTCTTGGGGGAATTAAAAAACAACTACCACTGTACTGGGTCACTACGGGGACCATCCAATTAGCTTGCCCTAAGTACTTTAAACAACGCATAATAGACTAAGTTCTGCAGTTTAAAATGAGTTGCATTATGTCTTATCATTGATAAACAGTTCAATGTAAACAAAAACATGTATGATATGTAACCATTTGTAATTTTAAAGTGTTTTTCATGGTTGCAAAGGTGAGGGACCCAATTGCCAACCTATTTGAAGAACGACCCTTAACTTAATGCATACTTGTATTAAAGGTTGTTGACACAGGTTGGCTTTGCTTTCCATCTTCCAGCACAGTGCAGACAGTGACAGAGTACTGAGTACCACATTTCAGGTCAGAGAGAGTGATGCTGTGTGAAGATGTGGTAGTGATGTGTGGTTCTGTCCCTGGACAGTGGTAGGAGATCTGGTAATGATATTGGGTTTGGTCCAATCCTGGTGGCTGGTTCCAGCTAACAGCAGCTGATGTGGTGCCCACTGAGTCAACAGTCAGCTGGTCTGGAGCTGGGAGAACTACATTACACAATGTACTGTTGTCAGTGTTACAATGTGATTACAAATATATATTACAGTAGATTAGCACCAGGACTAATTATGTCTTTGTAATTGCTTGGGAAGGAAAAAAGACAAAACAGTCATATTGGTAAATATGAAAGAAAATAAAAACCTTCACACTATATTCTGTCCTTCATCACAGCTTGGTAACGTTACAAAATGGTGAGTTCTAGTTACTGGTACACAGACGAGGTGCAGTAGGATGCAATAGGTCTCTTACCTGTACAGATGGTTGCAGACACAGATTCACTGTGTTCCCCATTGTTCACCACAGTTGAGACACTGACAGTGTATTTAGTTCCAGGTCGTAGGTCAGAGAGTGTTGTATGGCAGTCTTCAGTACGTATTGCCTGGGCTGCTGAATCTGTTCCCGTGCTGCTGTATGATATATGGAAGCAATGTGGGGTTCGGTCCATTCCATGAGCCTTGGTCCATCTTACAGTGAGGGTTGTGGTTTGCAACTGGTCTATGTCTATTGTCAGCTCATCAGGTGCTGGGATTTCTAAGATATTTGAAATGGAAAGTATTGGGAACGCATTCAAATATACAGAACATGTAGAAGAGAGGTCTGCTTGAAATTAACATGAATAATTAGTTATGTTTTCAAAGTACTTACTTGTGGTGAAAGTTGTTGAGATAAGTTGACCTTGCACCCCATTTTCCAGCACAGTGCAGACGGTGACTGAGTATTCAGTAGCAGGTTTCAGGTCAGAGAGAGTGATGCTGTGTGAAGACGTGGTAGTGATGTGTGGTTCTGTCCCTGGACAGTGGTAGGAGATCTGGTAATGATGTTGGGTTTGGTCCAATCCTGGTGGCTGGCTCCAGCTAACAGCAGCTGATGTGGTGTCCACTGAGTCAACAGTCAGCCCTATCGGGACAGGGATAACTAGGGGAGGGGTTTAATATAGTTAATAGTAGCTGATCATTTGTAGCCCTGCTGACTTCCATTCTACTGTTAATATTCCACTAAAGGAGAATATCCCACTACTCAGTGGCGTGCCGTGGGCCTGGGGCCTAGGCCTTCAGTGAGGTACTACACAGTCCCACCCGAATTAATCCACCTCTTATTACCGTCATTATGATGCCATGGCTCTAGAAACTATACATTTAGACAGAAACGCAGTATAACCAGGCGTTGCGTCACCTTGAAATTGACAAATTGACATTTTTGGGTAAACAGTGTTTAACAGACAACTCAAGTTTGCAAAGCCAGTGTGGCTCCAAACACCAAATCGATCACTTGCAAATAATAGGCATTCCCAGCAGTACAGTTTGCAGTGCTTCTCGGAGCCTGTGAGCMATTGACAGCGCTCGTAGTTGAAACTTTGAAAGTGGCGAGCGAACGAACCCCTTTCCCGCCTGTGACAGGCTTTGTGGCATCGGGCGACCTCTCCTTACAATGTCTAACTTTTCTTGAAAAGTTCGTCTTGAGAATGGCGTTATAATTATATCCTCGACCAAATCGATATCTTCTCCTCCTTCCGCCATTGTGGGTTGAAAAAACAGCTTAGTAGAACGCGACTTAATTCGTTTATCAAATTCAGTTTCCTAGTTCTGAGGTTCTGCATAGACCTGCCCATAGGACCTGCCTCTCAATATTGGTAATCCAATCAAAAGACGTGCACGCACTACGCCTGCTAGCTGGCTCCTGTGTAACACTGGAGCCAGCCAGCAGGCGTACAATAGCCAACTCTAAAGCTGATTGGTTGACACAAAATTTTAATTTCCATTCACTATAAGCTACAAGCGCCCGCACTGTTGATTCTGAAGGCCTGAGGGCAGATTTTAGACCCCTGGCAACACATGATGGCTGAATATGATTGGATAAAAGATCTAACATAAAGACCAGCCCTCCAAATCTCAACCTGGGGCTGGAAGCAGTGCAACCAAGAGGAAAGCTATGAAATGAAGAGTATAACTCTTACTCTGGGGAATAATTTAATACATATTTGTGGGAAAATATATTTTAAAAAAAAAGGCCCTGACGGCCCACCACTGCCACTACTACTAGCAGCTAGTTAGAGGCACTACTCACTACTACAATTACACTAGCCTTCATGTTATAACACTAGGGTCTAATAATTACAATTATAAACACTACTTATATCACACTAGCCTTCATGTTATAACACTAGGGTCTAATAATTACAATTATAAACACTACTTCTATCACACTAGCCTACATGTTATAAGACTAGCCTCTAACAATTACAATTCTAAACTTCTTAGACTACCATACAAATACTTTTAGACAGCTGAAACAAGCACACAAATTCTCTTCAGGAAAAAGGTTCAGTCTAGTTCAGATTTGTCCAATTCCGCCCCCCAGAAGTGAAGTGAGTCGGTATGAGACTTACTTGTACAGATGGTTGTAGAGAGAGGTTTGCTCTGTTTCCCATTGTTCAACACAGTTGAGACACTGATGGTGTACTGAGTACCAGGTAGCAGGCCAGAGAGAGTTCTGTAGGAGTCCTCAGTATTGGCTGCACGGGTCTCAGATCCCGGGCTGCAGTAGGATATGAGAAAGCGTTGTGGGACTTTCTCCAATTCTTCAGCCTTGGTCCAACTGACAGTGAATGAGGTCGCTCCTGACTGGTTTATTTGTAAGTCCCTGGGTGCTGGGACCACTAGGAAGAAATATGATTTGTTTGATGAAACAAAATATAGGATAGGCCTATAGCTAATGTCTTGTTTGGACATCACATGAAAAACTACATCCTTAGAAGCACATAACCAAAGACAAACTCAAGTTACTGTACCAGTAAATACAGATGCTGAGACCCGTCTGCTTTGTCTGCCATCTTCTCCCTCTGTAGCCACACTGAACTGGTACTTTTTACCAGGCTGGAGTCCATCTATTTCAACATTACACCCATCTTCTACCATCAGGCTCCTCTCTTCCCCATCACATCCCCAGGTCACTCTGAACACTCTGAACTGTCCCTCAGGAGAACCCCAGCTCAGAGACACAGAGTCTGACGTCACTGACAGGAACTGGATTTCACCAGGAGGGGACAGTACTTCTAAAGAAATAATGGAAGAGAAAAATAATTACTTTAATTGCACTGGCACACTAAAAATAAAACATATTAATCCTACAAGCAGCATGGAATAAGAATTATTAATCTAAACAAATTAATCTTCCTCTTTTAATGGTCTTAAAATTGTATGTATGTTGTTGAACACAATGTAAAGGTCTCAAAATACACTATTTGTGTAATGTATTTCTTGATTGTACAAACACCTACCGTCAACTGAGGCCAGCTTTAGTCTTTGACATTGATCTCTATCAAAAGTCTTGAAAACAGAGTAAGAAGCCATTATTTTGATGAAAAAGACTGTTGTTTCTTTGCAGAACATACGATGAAAAAGCTTGTATGACTGAACATCACTATGATCAAATGTAATATCTTCTTTAAAGAGCATCTACCTACCTGTCTTCCTGACTGTTTTATCTCCTCATAGACTACATCATGTCCTTTATGTGTTGTTACTACACACAGACTGCAGATCAGCTTCTGGTCTTTCCTGCAGAACACCTCCAGAGCTCTGTGGTGCTCCTGACAGAGTCTCTCTTCCAGGTCTCCAGTCACATCCACCAGGGTGTGTGTCTGTAGTTTAGGTAGTGTGTAGTGCTTCTTAACGTGGGTCCCACAGTAGGAGAGAGTGCAGGTCTGACAGAACTTCACAGCTTGGACCTCACAGACATCACAGACCACCTCTTCTGGCCTGATGATGCTAAGTCAATTACATACATTAAAACTTAAACATTAAAACATAACAAAATACATACCTTATTAGATTTACCAAGCAACTTTAAATTTCACAAGAAAAATGTACTTTATATACCTGTCAAACATGTACACTATATATACAAAAGAATGTGGACACCACTTCAAATTAGTGGATTTAGCTATTTCAGCCACACCCGTTGCTGACAGGTATATAAAATCGAGCACACAGCCATGCAATCTCCATAGACAAGCATTGGCAGTAGAATGACCTTACTTGAAGAGCTCAGTGACTTTCAACGTGACACTGTCATAGGATGCCACCTTTCCAAAAAGTCAGTTAGTTAAATTTCTGCCCTGCTAGAGTTGCCCCGGTCAAATGTAGGTGCTGTTATTGTGAAGTGTAAACGTCTAGGAGCAACAGTGGCTAAGCTGCGAAGTGGTAGGCCACACAAGCTCACAGAACGGGAACGCCGAGTGCTGAAGCGCGTAGCGTGTAAAAATCGTCTGTCCTCGGTTGCAACACTCACTACCGAGTTCCAAACTGCCTCTGGAAGCAATGTCAGCACAAGAACAGTTTGTCAGAAGCTTCATGAAATGGGTTTTCATGGCCGAGCAGCCGCACATAACCTGATCACCATGCGCAATGCCAAGCAACAGCTGGAGTGCTGTAAAGCTTGCTGCCATTGGACTCTGGAGCAGCCGATTACATTGCATTCCACGAGGAAACTGCATGGCAGTTACCTGTTACGCGAGTGCAGCAAGGAGCCAAATTAAGTTGCTAGCTAGCATTAAACTTATCTTACAAAAAACAATCAATCTTCACATAATCACTTGTTAACTACACATGGTTGATGATATTACTAGGTTAACTAGCTTGTCCTGCGTTCATTGCACACAGAGTCAGGGTATATGCAACAGTTTGGGACGCCTGGCTCGTTGCAAACTAATTTGCCAGAATTTTACAAAATTATGACATAACATTGAAGGTTGTGCAATGTAACAGGAATATTTAGACTGGTGGATGCCACCCGTTAGATAAAATACGGAACGGTTCCGTATTTCACTGAAAGAATAAATGTTTTGTTTTCGAGATGATAGTTTCTGGATTTGACCATATTAATGACTAAAGGCTCGTATTTCTGTGTGTTATTATGTTATAATTAAGTCTATGATTTGATATTTGATAGAGCAGTCTGACTGAGCGGTGGTTGCCAGCAGCAGGCTCGTAAGCAAACTTCACTGCGTTTTCAAACTTTACTGCTTTTGCCAGCAGCTCTTAGCAATAACTTCAAGCCTATCAACTCCTGAGATTAGGCTGACAATACTAAAGTGCCTATTAGAACATCCAATTGTCAAAGGTATATGAAATACAAATGGAATAGAGAGAAATAGTCAAAGCCTCATAATTCCTATAATAACTACAACCTGAACCTTCTTAACTGGGAATATTGAAGAACTGGGAATATTGAACCACCAGCTTTCATATGTTCTGAGCAAGGAACTTAAACATTAGCTTTTTGACATGGCACATATTGCACTTTTACTTTCTTCTCCAACACTGTGTTTTTGCATTATTTAAACCAAATTGAACATGTTTCATTATTTATTTGAGAATAAATTGATTTTATTTATGTATTATATTAAGTAAAAATAAAAGTGTTCATTGTTCATTCAGTATTGTTGTAATTGTCATTATTACAAATATCTATATATTTTTTTTTAAATATATGTATATGATAAGGGAATGTATATGCTTAAAGGTAATGACTAAACAATTCCACCCTGAAACTTAATTTTGACATTATGTAACAGATATAATGAATAATTAGACAAATGTAACTATTAGTAATCATTCGATTCTGTAACATGTATAATGAATTAGAATGGTAAACTTCAGTGTGACTAAGAAGAGACCGAGAACCATGAAACTATGTATGACCTGACCTGGCTAGAACTCTGAGAAACTTACGATATGACAGGGAGTCCTTTCAAGGTTCCTCTAATCTCGGGGGAATGGAACTGCCGGCTTGGTAGTGATAAACAGTGGATACAATTCACCTACTGTTCGTGTGTATGTATGTATGTGCGTAGGATATCTACTGTTTGTGCGGAGGTATGTGCGTAAGTAGGGAGTGAGTTATAAAATGGATGTCTTTGTATTATGGACTTGAGAACGTTCTCGTCAAGCCACTTCCTGGAGAGAAGTGGTTTCTTTGCTGCCCTCCTTGACACCAGGCCATCCTCCAAAAGTCTTCCCCTCACTGTGCGTGCAGATGCACTCACACCTGCCTGCTGCCATTCCTGAGCAAGCTCTGTACTGGTGGTGCCCCGATCCCGCAGCTGAATCAACTTTAGGAGACGGTCCTGGCGATTGCTGGACTTTCTTGGGCGCCCTGAAGCCTTCTTCACAACAATTGAACCGCTCTCCTTTAAGTTCTTGATGATCCGATAAATGGTTGATTTAGGTGCAATCTTCCTGGCAGCAATATCCTTTCATGTGAAGCCCTTTTTGTGCAAAACAATGATGACGGCACATGTTTCCTTGCAGGTAACCATGGTTGACAGAGGAAGAACAATGATTCCAAGCACCACCCTCCTTTTGAAGCTTCCAGTCTGTTATTCGAACTCAATCAGCATGACAGAGTGATCTCCAGCCTTGTCCTCGTCAACACTCACACCTGTGTTAACGAGAGAATCACTGACGTGATGTCAGCTGGTCCATTTGTGGCAGGGCTGAAATGCAGTGGAAATGCTTTTTTGGGATTCAGTTCATTTGCATGGCAAAAAGGGACTTTGCAATTAATTGCAATTCATCTGATCACTCTTCATAACATTCTGGAGTATATGCAAATTGCCATCATACAAACTGAGGCAGCAGACGTTGTGAAAATTTATATATGTGTCATTCTCAAAACATTTGGCCACGACTGTACTTGTTACGTTTTCAATGCTTAGCAGGACAGAAAAAATGTCCAATTCACACACTTATCAAGAGAACATCCCTGGTCATCTCTACTGCCTCTAATCTGGCTGACTCACTAAACACAAATATTTGTTTTGTTTGTAAATTATGTCTGAGTGTTGGAGTGTGCCGCTGGCTATCCGTAATAAAAATAAAAAAACATGAAAATCGTGAAAATTTGGTTCGCTTAATACTGTATAAGGAATTTGAAATTATTTATGCTTTTGATACTTATTTGAGTATATTTATATTTGAGCAATTACATGCACTTTTACTCAAGTAAGAAAATGTTGTACTTTTTCCACCACTGTCAGTTGCTACAAGGTAATGTTTTATTAGTTGACTCCACCGGTATTTGGACACTTGAAGCTATTTTCTTGTTGTTGTAACAACTGCTTGTAGAACTCTTTTTGTTTGTTTAAAAGATCCTTCACCTGTGATAGAGACACCACCGTCCTCAATGGTACTCACAGCCAGTCAGTGGTTATAAGCTTGTAACGCTAACGTCATGTTGCATGCAAACAACTCACTTGTGAAAATACACCCATTGAAAATATTCAATGCGAGCTCCATCTAGCTACCAGAAATATTTATTGCAGGATATGAACGGATAGTGCTCTGGAAGGATGTCTGTCTACAGAGACTACTCCGCTTGTGTCAAGAATTTTTGAATGAAAGTTAACTTGTAACTGGTTTGGTTCTGGTAAATTAACTGGAAAGTGTTAACACCAAATTTGTCCACCACGAGTGGGTGGGAGTTTTAATGTTGAATCCAAATTATTCATGGCCCATAATGAAGACACTCCCAAAGAGCTTGTTGCATAAGTCTGATTACCAAAAACTGCCACGTGCTTCATTCCGAAAACACTTAGGGAACGTGTAGGCCTCTTTCTTAAAGGGATAGTCCAATATTTGGGTATTTTGAAGGAAGTTGCTAACTAGCATTAGCGCAATTGGAAGTTGTCTGCACACTTCCAGTCATTGCGCTAATGCTAGTTAGCAATGGCTCACAAAACAACCTTCAACGTCCTTCCAACTGCACACAGAGACATAGCAATGCTATCCATGAGTTCATATTGAAGTCTGAATTGATCCTTAGTTGAATGAAATACCCTTAAAATAAGATGGAGTGGCAGGGTTGCTAAAAACAGTGTGCCTCTTCCCAATAGCACAAAAAACGAACCTTCTGCGCATGTGCAGGATTCTCTACTTTTTTTGCTCCCAACGCTGCCACTTCCCTCTCCTGTGTGTGTGTGTCCGCGTGTTAAATTGGGAGAGTTCGTTAAGTGTTCAAGTTCAATTTATTTTGGATCATTTTGGGATACAATATTAATGCCGTATTTCCTGTGAAATCACCACAACCTAGCAACCACTGTTGCTTGTACTTTAGCTCTTGCCTTAATTAAGTGGCTACACTAGCTAGCTAGCACTTTCCTTGCCGTGATGTTAACAGAACTATTCAACGGTGGATAAACCCCCACAAAGGACACTGTGACCCGACTTGCCGTGCATGCTCTCCCCACTGAATAGACTGTATCCCGGTGACATCCAGATGGTTACCAATACCAATATTAGAATATTTCTCATGAAGAGATCCTACTTGGAATTTAAAAAAACTTAAGAGGAAAACAGTTAGCCAAGACACTACTGACAGTGACACTGTCTCTGATTCTGTCCTAGCTCGCATGTCTCACAGCATCTGTAACAAATGCGCAGAACGTGATTCGTTGTTTTGGCTCTGGGTAAGAAAAGTCTGATTTGGTCATGCAGCCTTGGCTTAAATAAAATGTATGATCTTACTTCTCTTTTGGAGCTGAGTTCTCCTCCTCGACTTCCTCATCCGTATCCATTGACTGGTGACTGTTTGCTGATGCATAACTCAGAGTCGGGGACTCTGCTCTCTCCAGAAGGACTCTGAAAGTACAATAATTCATAACTTGCTATCAACTTCAACAAAATGTCATAAAGTAGGTGAATATTTTACCTGCAGATTCAAAGGTTAGGATTAGGCCTTAGGGATCAAAATTGTTTACGTTTAGGATTAAGGTTAGGTTTAGATTTAAGGTCAGGGTTGGGGCCGTGAGGTTGGGTGTCAAATCTTTTGAGAAAAGTCTTCTTTGAAAAGAATAGTAAAACAACACTATGAGAGGTGGATATAACAAAACAAAATAAAAAATGATTTAATTGGAATTGACGTCAAAATGAAGAAAGTCAATCTCTTACCCCCTTGAATTTCTAAAAACCTGTTTTTGCTTTGTCATTATGGGGTATTGTGTGTAGATTGATTAAATACATATTTTTCCTCATCAATTAAATTTTAGGTCTAAATACTTTCCGAAAGTATTTTTTGGAAAGTATTCAGACCCCTTGAATTTTTCCACATTTTGTTACGTTACAGCCTTATTCTAAAATGTATTAAATTGTATTTTTTCCTCATCAATCTACACACAATACTCCATAATGAAAAACAGGTTATTAGAAATGTTTGCTAATTTATTCAAAATAAAAAACTGAAATATCACATTTACACTTTTTGGGTTACTACATGATTCCAATTGTGTTATTTCATAGATTTGATGTTTTCACTATTATTCTACAATGTAGAAAATAGTCAAAATAAAGAAAAACCCTGGATGATGAGTGCTGTGTCAAACTTTTGACTGTAGTGTGTATATATATATACATTATATTATATTGTACACACACATATATATAATATATATATATATATAATATATATATTAATATATATATATATATATATATTATATATATATATATATAAATGATATCTTAATTTCCATAATTAACTAATAATATGCGTAATAATGGTGGCAGTTCATGAGAGGATTATTACCTAGAACCAAGACTGCCATTACAAAAATCAAATTTTTGGCACACATTATTATTTTAGCACACAATTATTGTGATTTCTTAAATTTAACTTTATTTAACTAGGCAAGTCAGTTAAGAACAAATTCTTATTTACAATGACGCCTACCTACAGGGTCACCTGGAGCAAATTAGGATTAAGTGCCAAGGACACAGACAGGTTTTTACCTTGTCGGCTCGGGTATTCAAACCAGCGACCTTTCGGTTACTCGGCCAACGCTCTAACGCTAGGCTACCTGCCACCCGTAACACGCACGAGCACGCACACAACCCCCCCCCCCCCCCCCCCCCACACACACACACACACATAAACAACAACAACCACCAGCTCAGATGCTCAACAGTTGTTCCATCCCCGAGCCCAACTCAAGAAAAGACTTGATGTGCGAATGCATATACTGTTGCATCTGTTTGAGAAGACATGCAAAACTGAGCAAGAATGGGCAGATTTGATTAACCAATGTCAAGTCCTAGCTGATGGAGATCAGTTACTGCAGCTAGTGTTGCCAGCACTGCCACTGCCTGGGTGGGGGCACCCCACTGGAATCCCCACCGGCTTGGTACAAGGTCGTCAAGGTTGTCATTACCAGATTTTAGAAATTCCTTGTATATTATGCTCACCCATCAGGGAGCTTTGGCTTTGTGCGACCAATCCTGCCAGGCAGGCTCAGAGTCTTGAGGGGGCAGTGCTAATTTAGTGGGTCTCTGACCACATTTATCCTTCTGTTTTAGCTGCATATAGGCTACTTATTGTAAGCCCATAAAACAGATAAGGACTCCTTATTGTATGGGCCGCTCAGGTGAGTGTCAAGGGTATAGGGTTGGGGACAGTTCAATCATGATAGGACAATAAATAAATAAACTACAATCCGTTCAGAAATTTGTGGTCACTTAGAAATGTCCTTGTTTTCCATGAAAACATATATGAATAGGAAATATAGTCAAGACCTTTGCAAAGGTTATAAATAATGTATTTTAATTCAAATAATAATTGTGTCCTTCAAACTTTTCTTTTGTCAAAGAATCCTCCATTTGCAGCAATTACAGCCTTGCAGACCTTTGGCATTCTAGTTGTCAATTTGTTGAGGTAAACTGAAGAGATTTCAACCCATGCTTCCTGAAGCACCTCCCACAAGTTGGATTGGCTTGATGGGCACTTCTTACGTACCATACGGTCAAGCTGCTCCCACAACAGCTCAATAGGGTTGAGATCCGGTGACTGTGCTTACCCTTCCATTATAGACAGAATACCAGCTGACTGCTTCTTCCCTAAATAGTTATTGCATAGTTTGGAGCTGTGCTTTGGGTCATTGTCCTGTTGTAGGAGGAAATTGGCTCCAATTAAGTGCCGTCCACAGGATATGGCATGGCGTTGCAAAATGGACTGATAGCCTTCCTTCTTCAAGATCCCTTTTACCCTGTACAAATCTCCCACTTTACCACCACTAAACTACCCCCAGACCATCACATTGCCTCCACCAGGCTTGACAGGTGGCGTCAAGCACTCCTCCAGCATCTTTTCATTTGGTCTGCGTCTCACAAATGTTCTACTTTGTGATCCGAACACCTCAAACTTAGATTTGTCTGTCCAAAACACATATTTTCCAATCTTCCTCTGTCCAATGTCTGTGTTCTTTTGCCCATCGTAATCTTTTCTTTTTATTGGCCAGTCTGAGATATGGCTTTTTCTTTGCAACTCTGCCTAGAAGGCCAGCATCCCAGAGTTGCCTCTTCACTGTTGACATTGAGACTGGTGTTTTGTGGGTACTATTGAATGAAGCTGCCAGCTGAGGACTTGTGAGGTGTCTGTTTCTCAAACTAGACACTCTAACGTACTTGTCCTCTTGCTCAGTTGTGCACCGGGGCCTCCCACTCCTCTTTCTATTCTGGTTAGATCCAGTTTGTGCTGTTCTGTGAAGGGAGTAGTACACAGCATTGTACGAGATCTTCAGTTTCTTGGCAATTTCTCACATGGTATAGCCTTCATTTCTCAGAACAAGAATAGACTGACGAGTTTCAGAAGAAAGGTCTTTGTTTCTGGCCATTTTAAGCCTGTAATCGAACCCACAATGCTGATGCTCCAGATACTGAACTAGTCTAAAGAAGGCCAGTTTTATTGCTTCTTTATTCAGGACAACAGTTTTCAGCTGTGATAACATAATTGCAAAAGGGTTTTCTAATGATCAATTAGCCTTTTAAAATGATAAACTTGGATTAGCTAACACAACGTGCCATTGGAACACATGAGTGATGGTTGCTGATAATGTAGATATTCCATAAAAAATTGGCCGTTTCCAGCTACAATAGTCATTTACAACATTAACACTGTATTTCTGATAAATGTTATGTTATTTTAATGGACAAAAAAATGTGCTTTTCTTTCAAAAACAAGGACATTTCTAAGTGACCCCAAACTTTTGAACAATAGTGTATATATATATATACATAACTTTTTTTCTTCTGTTTTGCATGTTATGTTGGCATTAATATGTGTCACATATCAGTTTGCAAACAATGTAAAAAATTATAATGATTGAGTTAATAAATCTGCATAGTTCCAGTTAAGGGAAATGGCCTCCTGAGTGGCGCAGTGGTCTAAGACACTGCATCTCAGTACAAGAGGCATCACTGCAGTACCAATTGGCCCAGCGTCATCTGGGGTTTGAAGGGGTAGGCTGTCATTGTAAACAAAACTTTGTTCTTAACTGACTTGCCTAGTTAAATAAAGCTTCAATACAAACAAGGTCTCTTTCTTGAGGGAGACAGCTCCAAAATACAGGTGTTTCAGCCTAGTTCAGTGCCTTCTGTGGTGGTGGGGCAGCCAGCGGAAAATACGGAGCTTAGGGGTTGATAATGTTGCTCTCCTTCTCCGTGGCCGACATGAGTAAAGCATTTAAACGTGTTAACCCTCGCAAGGCTGCCGGCCCAGACGGCATCTCTAGCTGCGTCCTCAGAGCATGCAATGTTCTGTCACTCATGGGAACACTGAAAATTCAAGCTCCATGAGTGCTGCCATAGACTTACATAAGAAGTGCCCATCCAAGAAGGCTCACGGTCATTGGCCACAGATAAAATCACCTTATATATACCTTAGCTTTGATTGGACTGATTATGTCAACATCATACTTTCAAAATCTTAGCTAGCAAGCTAGACAAGCACACAGACAGCGTGGTGAAGAAGGTGCAACAGCGCCTCTTCAAACTCAGGAGGCTGAAGAAATGTGGCTTGTCACCGAAAACGCTCACAAATTTTTACAGGTGCACAATTGACAGCATCCTGTCTGGCTATATCACTGCCTGGTACGGCAACTGCACCGCCCACAATCACAGGGCTTTCCAGAGAGTGGTGTGGTATGCACAATGCATCACCGTGGCAAACTACCTGCCCTCCAGGACACCTACACCACCCGATGTCACAGGAAGGCCATAAAGATCATCAAGGACAATAACCACCCGAGCCACTGCCTGTTCACCCCGCTACCATCCAGAAGGCGAGGTCAGTACAGGTGCATCAAAGCTGGGACAGAAGTATTGAAAAACAGCTTCTATCTCAAGGCCATCAGATTGTTAAACAGCCATCACTAGCACAGAGAGGCGGCTGCCTACCTACAGACTTGATATCATTTGCCACTTTAATAAATGGAATACTAGTCACTTTAATAATAAGACCACTTTAAAAATGTTTACATATCTCGCATTACTTATCTCATATGTATATACTGTATACTACACTATCTATTCTATACTATCTATTGCATCTTAGCCGCTCTGTCACTGCTCATCTATATATGTTATATTTATATATTCTTATCCCATTCCTTTACTAGATTGTGTTTATTAGGTTTTGTTGTGGAATTGGTAGATATTACCTGTTAGATACTGCTGTACTGTCGGATTTAGAAGCATAAGCATTTCGCTACACTTGCAATACCATCTGTTAACCATGTGAATGTGACCAATAACATTTGATTTGATTTGATTTGATCAGTTCAACAGTGAATTGGTGTTAAGCGAACAGTGTGTCAATAAGCAGTGCGGCTTGGCTCTCGACCTTCGCCGAGCCCATAGGGGAATTGCAGCGATGAGACAAGATCGTAACTACCAATTGGATATCATGAAAACAGAGGGTAACACCATGGGCCATGAAAGACTTCAGTGAGTGCAAGACAACTGGGAACTCGGATAAAACTAGATCCGACTGGGAAACATTGGAAAATAATTTTGAATTCCAACTCTGAATTTCAAGTCAGGATTTCAGGCCTCTTTCTAGAGCCCACAAAAAGGACCTCCACGCCACCTTCCTGTTCAAGTGAGCACAGCACAACAAGTTGAGTCCAAAAATGTCTTGTATGCTGCTGCATAAATGATGTAATATGCCAGGKAGATATGTATACTGTAGCTAAGAAAGTAATACTAAGTGTATGTTGTGTAGTAAGCTATTAGTAGCCCATGTGCCTCACCCTAATAATTTTCTCCCTTTTCACCTCATAACTTAGCCTACTGTTCTGACTTGGTGGTGCACATTTAGCCTATAGCCTGTTTAAGACAAATGTCATCATTGAATATTGTAAGAGCTTTCATTGTCTGCTTATATGCCCCCTTTATTTATACTACAGTTCTGGGTTGGTGTACAGGGAGTATACTGTAAGAATTCTGAATTCTGTCGCAGTACATTTCAGAAGTGCTGAACAAACAGTTATATTGACTACATCCATCCTAGCTCGCTCATTAATGTCTTAAACGAAATTACGGATTGCCTCTTATCCGCTCGTCGTCCCATTATGCCGTAGTTTGTACATCTCAATTGTCAGCAGAACCCACATGTCTTTAGGCAAGTCAGCCATATCAGCTATGTTTTTTAAAGGCAGTAAATGAGGCTGTCAGACAAGGCTCCGCTGGTAGCCAGGTGTAGCAGGGTTAAGGTGTTGGGACTCTGCTGACAGCTTTATGTAGGCCCTAACAGTTTGCCGGCACCGTTTGTCACAGTTATAGTGCAATTCATGTATTGTTTAGTGTTGTGTTGTGTAGTGGCTTTGCTGGAATGCATCTACATTTTGCCCCACCAAGATTTAAATGCTAAAATCGCCACTATAACCTAAAAATAAGCACCCACCTCTGCTGTCAGAGCACTGCCGCTTATACTTAGCAAGTTTTTAGGATTTTACATGTTGTGGTGGTCATCTGGTTGCTTCCGCGGGTTGCAAAAAGCAAAATTAACATGACACAATCTGAATTAAATGTAAAAAGCTTTGAAAATAAAAAGCCTGCTSTGTGCTCAGTGCTCCGTTGACATTTCACAGAGATACGCTGGTTTTGTGAGAAATCTTTGAAAAAGAACAGGAATTTCAAATTAATATGAAAAGCGTGTACTAAAATATAAAAATAATACCTGTCATGTCCTCAAAATCTTTATCTATCTTACTTTATATTGTTTAATGCCCTCCGGATTCGAGAAGAAAGATGACATGTTCAACGGTGAGCAAGTCAGTTAGACTTAATTCTAATATTCTCTACCATGTTTTTTACCCTTTTTTTTACCCTGGCCTCCATTGACTTAGCCACCCAAATTCTGCCCATCCTACAAGGTTTAAAACTTCAATAACTTTTTAATGGATTATGATAGAGACATGAGGTTTGGACCATTCTTAGAGGAGAATCTACACGATTAACCCATAACATGATGCTGCCACCACAATATTTAAAAATTGAGAGGTTTTCACTCTGTTGTGTTGTATTGGATTTGACCCAACCCTATATTTTTTTATTTAGGACAAAAAGTACATGTTTTTGCCGTGTTACCTTATAGTATTACTTAACAGCCTTTTTCACACAGGGTTCCTTCTTTTCACTTTGTCACACAGGCCAGTAATATGGAGTGAATGCAATATTGTTGATCCCTTTGTGTTTTCAAGTATTGTGGTGGCAGCATCATGCTATGGGTATGTTTGTCACAGGCAGCAACTTGGGAGTTTGTTAGGATCAGAAGAAATATGAAAGGAGCAAAGCCCAGATAAAAAGTTAGAGGAAAACCGAATTCAGTCTTCTGAAAACCTAATCTTGGGATTGAGTTTTATTTGCAGCGAGACAATAAAACAAGTTGATATTCCAAAGACACACTAGAATGGCTTTCCAAGTGGTGTTGAGTGTTCCTGAGTGGTCCAGTCTCAGTCCTGATTTAAATGTGCTTTCAAATCAGAGACAAGGTTTGAATATGTGACTCGTCTCAGGAAACTAGACGTATATCGCGGGTCACTACTTCACAGGAGAGACGTTTGAAAATAAAGTATATTTTTTTGTGGCAAAAATGCCTTCTCGAACATGTGAACTTTTATGTGCCTTAATAACAAATGTATTAACGAAAAAAAGTGTTAAATTACGAGCCTAGTTGGTTTAGCCACAGAAAAAGCGAGCAACCTTCCCGCTAGCCATGATTGGCTGAGATAATGAGTGGGCTGGACATGGCGAGAGATGAGTTTGGATTTGTCTGTCATATTGCAAGCCTCTGTCTATTTGACCTGGTCAGTACGTCTAGGTAATCCTCTCTAACATTTTATGTTTCCATAGCAAAACTGCATAAGCCTAATGTCAAGTTAAAGTGTACCGTTAGCTAGCTAACATTATGTGTATGCTCTCCACTTTCTGGAGGGCCGAGTTTTGAAATCAGTGGAATTCGAGTATGATAGCTAAGGAGATGGAGAAAACACCTGTCTCCGGATTACATCTTCAAACTAAGGGCAACCATGGCATCTGACAGGAGACGCGTCCATCGATGTATACGGGTGAGATAGTCTAGCTTGATACATTTTCAGATATTACACGTTTCTAATTTGGAGAAAGTGGTTTCATTTTAAAGTATACTGTTAGCTAGCTAATGTTAGCTGGYTGGYTCGCTAGCTAACGTTACGTGTATGATCTTAATATTTGWATCTCAGAGCTATTTGCTWWACCAGTTATAGCCTAAGGTTAGCCAGCTAACATTGAACCTGGTTGGTTAACTACCTGCAGATTCATGCATGGTAGTAACGTCATGAGCTGGTATTATGGTTCATTGTTTAGCTAGCTAGCTAGCTAGCTACATGTCTTAATGTTTTTAGAAGCAATTTTYTTAAGCTATTGATCCTCTGTGGCTAAATTATGCTCTCTAGTGTAGTATTTTTAATGGTTTCATTTTTTTAATTTAGGGGGTAGATCGTTTGGAATATTGCTGTCACGATCGTCATAATAAGCGGACCAAGGCGCAGCGTGAGAGACATACATCTTCCTTTTATTAGACGAAGATGTAACACGAAACACTCTTACAAAACAAACAAAACAATAAACGACCGTGAAGCTATAAACGAATGTGCACACACAAGCTACTAACGTTCAACATAGACAATTACCCACAAACACCTAAAGCCTATGGCTGCCTTAAATATGGYTCCCAATCAGAGACAACAATAAACAGCTGTCTCTGATTGAGAACCAAAYCAGGCAACCATAGACTTTCCTAAACACCTACACTGAACACAACCCCATACATACTACAAAACCCCCTAAACAATACACACACCCTAAACTAGACAAAACACACAAACATCCCCCATGTCACACCCTGACCTAACTAAACTAATAAAGAAAATCAATATAACAAAGGCCAGGGTGTGACAATTGCAGAGAGATTGTAGCTTCCATTGTCTACATAATTTCCAATCCCTCATATATGTTTTTGGTAATATATATTTTTTAAATATAGATATATTTTTTTATGTTCSCCTAACCCTACCACCCCTCTAATTGGAGGAAACTAATGGAAAACAATACTTAGGCTTCTAACTGCCTTCATTTTGATGGACCCCAAGAAGAGTAGCTGCTGTCTTGGTAGGAACTAATGGGGATCCATAAAAAATACAAATACAAATACTTCCAGCTTATACATACTATATACATTTTACAAACATAGTATATTTTACAATAGTTATCTTAAAAATATATATTCCTTTCAGCTACCCTCAACCCCTCCAATCTATCAATGAACGCCATCCAGTTTTGATTTCTATTTGCCTTATATTTTTCAACTGCGCTGTGATGTTTACAAACGTTCTGAACCTTTCTATTCTCATAGATTCTACAGATTGTAAATTAAATTAAAGATTTAAAACATTCTGATTGTATTTGTCTGTTCAGACAGGAGTAATACAATTTTGGGGGAAATTATTTATAATTTTGGAAATATTTCAATTTATCATGGTGTGCTGCAGCACCTCCAGAACCCCCTACTTCCCACAGCTATGTCCATAGTTAAATATRGCYKATTACAAGCAACAACAGTTAATTAATTACATCAAATTGTATAAAATGCCATAAAGAAAATGTATCATCTCACTCCTGTTTTTGAGTTAAGTTTCCCTCGAAGGAAAGTGGGGTAGACATAGATGTGTCACTCTTCATGGATAGATAACTGGGGGTTGGTGACATTGATCTCTCCTGGTGGATCCTGCAAGCAGTGAAAGAAAGTCCCACAATTCAAATCAAACTTACTGTACATTAAACATCCACACGTGTTATACATGTTACATAGAGGCCTACTATGTCATGCATGTTAAATACAGGTCTACTATGTCATACATGTTATATATAGGTCTACTATGTCATACATGTTATATATAGGTCTACTATGTCATACATGCTATATATAGATCTACTATGTCATACATGTTATATATAGGTCTACTATGTCATACATGTTATATATAGGTCTACTATGTCATACATGTTATATATATATATAGGTATACTATGTCATACAGCTCTGCATAGGTTGTACTGGTTTACCTTTCATCTCTGGTTTGGTCTCCATCATGACTTGGGTCTATGCTTGAATTCCCTGACTGGGCGCTCTGGACACTCGTAGACATATGACTAACTGAACGTGGATGGAGATTCTTCAAAATGCTGTGAACATTTAAAAAAAAAGGTACTCACATTTTTAATAAAACATTTTTAAAAAACTGTGACTCAACTGTGAATTGTGAGGTAATCAAGGAAAAAAACATCAGATACACAACTAATTATAATTAGAACACCTTAGCTCTCTGTCACTCTCCAGTGTTCTTGTGGACTCCCAGCTGGGTGTAGGAAAGTCTGTYTTATGCACATGGACACTGTGAACAGAGTAGATTTGTAGCGCAGCTTTAGCTTCTGAGAACTTTTCTGATAGTGATATGGTGAACAAAGAGAGTATTAGTTTGATGGAAATGAAAGACTGCAGTGCATACTGAGGATTAATTAGGGGAAACTGAGTTCCACCATTAGACGACAGCATACAGTCGAATTTGAAATGCATTCCAAAACAGATTGACGACCCAAAACATTTTAAAAAATCTATTACCATACCTTGCTAATAATACCTGTAATTACTAATAAATATAATAATAAACATTCATCCTAATAACTGAAATGGAAACATGCTTAATTGGACACCTCTTCATATCAGGGTCCATGGTCTCATCAAGATCCTTGTACGGTGACCCATCCTTCTGTCTTTCTTTAGGGATGGCTCCACCCTCAGCCCCCTGATAACTCATTATAACTCTCAGAGAGGACTCACAATCCTGAAGAGGACTGGTCTAGTCCAATATCAATCTGTAAATAGAACAAATAAAAAATAGGATATTGATACAACACTTTAGACACAAAAACACTGCTGACCTTCTAGAACCATTCTGACAAATGCTATTGGTAAAAAGTACAATACACAGTTTTACCTGGTGTATTATCTTATTGTTATAAGAATGGAGAATAAGAAAAAAAAAATAACATTACCCGAAAGCATTGTAGAGATACATGCATTGAGAGATTCCCAATTATTAATTTATTTTTATTTAACTAGGCAAGTCAGTCAAGAACAAATTCTTATTTACAGTGACGGCCTACCAAAAGGCAAAATGCCTCCAAAACACACATCACGACAAGAGAAACACCACAACACTACATAAGGAGAGATCCAAGACAACAACAACATAGCATGGCAGCAACACATGATAACACAGCATGGTAGTGTAACAGTATAACTTTACGTCCGTACCCTCGCCCCGGGCACGAACCAGGGACCCTCTGCACACATCATCAACAGTCACCCACGAAGCGTCGTTACCCATCGCTCCACAAAAGCCGCGGCCCCTGCAGAGCAAGGGGAACCACTACTTCAAGGTCTCAAAGCGAGTGACGTAACCGATTGAAATGCTATTAGCGCGCACCACCGCTAACTAGCAAGCCATTTCACATCCGTTACAGTAGCAACATGACAACAACATGGTAGCAACACAGCATGGCAACAGCACAACATGGTAGCAGAACAAAACATGGTACAAACATTATTGAACACAGACAACAGCAGTACAAAGGGCAAGAAGGTAGAGACAACAATGCATCACACAAAGCAGCCACAACTGTCAGTAAGAGTGTCCATAATTGAGTCTTTGAATGAAGAGATTGAGATAAAACTGTCCAGTTTTAGTGGGGTTTTTTCAGCTCGTTCCAGGCGCTAGCTGCAGCGAACTGAAAAGAGGAGCGACGCATGAATCTGTGTGCTTTGGGTACCTTTAACATAACGTGACTGGCAAAATGGGTGTTGTATGTGGAGGATGAGGGCTGCAGTAGATATCTCAGATAGGGGGGAGTGAGGCCTACGAGGGTTTTATAAATAAGCATCAACCAGTGGGTCTTGAGACAGGTATACAGAGATGACCAGTTTACAGAGTAGTAGAGTGCAGTGATGTGTCCTATAAGGCGCATTGGTGGCAAAACTGATGGTTTTGCTCAACTTCTCTCGTCCTCTTCTCTGTCCTCCCCTCTCCTTTTGAAAACGGTTAAAGGTAATTGWGGAGGGTAGTTGAGGAAACAAGGAAACAAATGCGCTTGTGGGACACATGTTGTCTGAGTTTTGGAGCGTGCCCCTGGCTATCTGTAAATAAAATGGTGCCTTCWGGTTTGCTTAATATAAGGAATTTGAAATTATTTATACTTTTACTTTTGATACTTAAGTATATTTTAGCAATTGCATTTACTTTGATACTCAAGTATATTTAAACCAAATACTTTTAGACTTTTACTCAAGTAGTATTTTACTGGGTATCTTTACTTTGACTCAAGTATGACAATTGGGTACTTTTTCCACCACTGGTGGTAGGTTAGGTGAATTAGCAGTGGCAGGTTATGACAGGGGTTCCCAAACGTTTTGGCTCACGCCCCCCTTAAACATATTTTGAAATCCCTAACACTTTACCATGACGTATTCACAGACATTTGTTTGCATTTCACTTCACACTGTTATTTGGCAATTTACATGGGTAATAACCAGAATCTCTCTATACATAAACCTATTCTTAATCCATCTACACTCACTCGAATGAATGAGATGGATGAGCCCGATGCTGGGAAAACGGCATTTGAAATCTGGCCTTTATGCTTGACACGGATAAACGTAGTTCATCTTCCACACTCGTGAGGCGTGACTGTTGCTTGTTCTTAATGTATGTAAGTGCGAAAAAAGTTATTTTACAGAGATAGGTCGATGCAAAAGTGATCAGTTTATCCAATGCGATTTCAGATAATCCTGGGAATTATCCTGCAATTGACAGACATAATACATCAAGCGGGCTGCACGGTGGATCCTGTCAATGGATAGSTCCAGGAGTGAGTCATTTATCTCCGATGACAGGTAGCTGCCAGAGTGGTGGTYTTCGTGCGTCTCCTCTTGAAAATACTGTACCTCCTGAAATGTCCAATAAAYCATCGGAGGTGATGAGTGATCATTTATTTTGTTGCATYAAGGWATAGTTCTACTTTTTTTGATTAATCAATAAACTGACTGTGTCTTTTGCCACATCATATATTCGCCGGGGAACAGTGTTATCAGACAGAGGGATTTGTTTGAGCTGACTCGCTATTTTCTCACCATACAAAGTTTAACACATTGCTATTGCTACACGGAGAGTAGTAGATACAAGTAATAATAGTACCACAAGTAATAGTAGTATATACACTGCTCAAAAAAATAAAGGGAACACTTA
>NW_019943717.1:0-6566 GCF_002910315.2 Salvelinus sp. IW2-2015 | reverse complement strand
GGGGTCCTGCTGTGATCGTCATTTTTTGCAGGGCTCTTGGCAGTGCACTTTCTTGCACAAAGGCGGAGGTAGCGGTCCTGCTGCTGGGATTGTTGCCCTCTACCTCCTCCACGTTCTCCTGATGTACTGGCCTGTCTCCTGGTAGTGCCTCATGCTCTGGACACTACGCGCGCGACACAGCAAACTTTTCTGCCACAGCTCGCATTGATTGTGCCATCCTGTGATGAACTGCACTACCTGAGCCACTTGTGTGGGTTGTAGACTCCGTCTCATGCTTACAACTAGAGTAAGCAGCACGCCAGCATTCAAAAGTGACCAAAAGCACAGCCAGGGAGCATAGGAACAGCGAGAGTGGCTGTGCGGTCACACCTGCCAGAAATCACTCCTTTTTGGGGGTGTTCTTGCTAATTGGCCTATAATTCCACCTTTTGTCTATTCCATTTGCACAACAGCATGTGAAATTTATTGTCAATCAGTGTTGCTTCCTAAGTGGACAGTTTGATTTCACAGAAGTGTGATTGACTTGGAGTTACATTGTGTTGTTTAAGTGTTCCCTTTATTTTTTTGAGCAGTGTATATATATGTGTGTGTGTGTGTGTGATATATAGTGCACAATACATTCAAATAATCGCCCCTGATTCTTTGCAACGGAGTGGAATCATGAAAAGTGGTTTCTTTGTTATGCTCGCCCTTATCCCCAGATTTGCCTTTTTGTCAGCACATTCAACACACTGCCAATCAACTAACTCCGCCCAATCGCGACACAGGCCTACACGAAACCACCCACCCAGTTCGTAGTCTGCTCAACAGGCAGTGGAGGTAGCTGAGGTTTAATCTCTCAAACGGCTAAAGGCGGCCGCATACTTTCTTCCCATCTGAAACAGTTTGAAAGAGTATTATGACGATATTTTGTGTAGTTTTTGGTTATTTTGGACATCGGAAATGTTCTTTCGGCTGTTCGGGCACACAATTTTTTTAAACGATGCGACTCGTTTTCATGCACTTTTTTTTCCATTGTGATATACTGCACCAAACATCTTAGTTCGATGTAAAATTGCGCGACTAAGAAATACGCACAAATGTATGACAGATTTCTTGAGTTATGTTCGATTAATTCTGACTATTTTGAAGAAGTGTATACTGGCTACGGCGTTTCAAAATGGGCTAGCAGTATTATTGATGCTTTTTTCTTGTTTCTCAAGCTAAGGTCTTTTAAGGGACTATACAAGTGCCAACCGAAATGAAGCATGCTGACGACGCATTAACTCTGCCCTCGCCGAGGGCAACTAGTCTAGAGATGCTACTGACAGTGATTGCGAGATGCCGGACAAAAGACTATTTTAAAGCCACCCGTGACTCCTGCTGTGACTACAGAACAGAGGACGGGCTCATTGTAATGCCATCAATGAAAACGAGTCAAAAACACATCACATTTATGGAAACCACGTATGACGCGTTCCATGTAATCCATTACAATGAGCCCGTCTTCCTATAGCTCCTCCAACCAGCCTCCTCTGCTACAGACATCCCCAAGCTCAAACTAACATTAAAAAACAACCTAGCGTGTGAACAAAACGATGTAAATAGCCAATAAACATGACGACAAAGTCACACTTTAGTAGACTTTCGGGTAAATTCTGCCAATTTTTATGCCTGTGCACATGTGTGATTAGCTACCATGGCCTCATTAGCTATGAAGAAGCAGAGGTCCGGACTTCACAAAACAATTATTTTGTTTGTATATATATGCACACACACACACAAATACAGTGTGTGTGATATATACATTGTAAAGACCCTGGGTTCATAAGCGCGGAAATCGACTGCCGCACGAGCATGCTTTTGCGGCACAGTCGATAGCGCGCCGGACCTCGGGCTAGGAGTCAAGGGTTAGAGACCTGCTCCCTGCTGTTTCATTACAATATATATAGTACATAATACATACAGGTCAACATCTAAACATTGCCCCCAGTGTTGATAAAGTTGTCTTTGCTTATATTCTTGATCTGACAGTTATAATCACACCTGCTTCTTTGCGAAGGAGCGGAATCATGAAAAGTGGTGTGTTCGTTATGTTCTCCCGCGTCCCCCGGATTTGCCTTTTAGCAGCATATTCCCCACTCTCTCAAACAACTAAATCCGCCCTCTCGCGGCACAGGCCGACGTGAAACGAACTACCCCAGTTCGTAGTCGGCTCAATAGGAATTGGAGGCTGCTGAGACAGTGGATGATGCTGAGGAAGCGCGGCTCATAGCAAAAAATATGCTAAGTAAAAGTAACTAATAACGATAACTTTTACTTGTTCTTGCTGTTCTCCAAATAGCGTTTTAACGTTTGTTTTATTGTATAGAAATGCAGTAAATAAGCTTCAATATTAAGGGAGAAACTCCTCCATTCACCTACCAATTTACACTTTCCTCAACCACTGACCACTTACCGGTTTCCAATTTATGGTTGAAAGGAAGATGGAGGAGTTGGGGACAGGACAAACTTTTTCTAAATGAGAATCTCCCATCATTGTTCACTACACCTGTACCTAACTAGTGCATTAGTAAAACATGGAATGGAATATTGAGTGCATCAGTTATCAGTATAATGAAACCATGGACTGGACTTACAGTAATGTTCACTAGTAAGCTACACTACAGTAGTTATCATAACAATGAAACCATGGACTGGACTAACAGTAATGTTCACTAGTAGGCTACACTACAGTATGTATCAGTATAATGAAAAATGGACGGACTATCAGTAATGTTCATGTAGTGTACACTACAGTAGTTATCAGTATAATGAAAACTGGACTGGATAACAGTAAGTTCACTAGTTAGTACACTACAGATAGTTATCAGTATAATGAAAAACATGGACTGGACTATCAGTAAGTTCACTAGTAGGACACTTACAGTAGTTATCAGTATAATGAAAAATGGACTGGACTATCATATTGTTCACTAGTAGGTTACACTACAGTCGTTATCAGTATAATGAAAACATGGACTGGACTAACAGTAATGTTCACTAGTAGGCTACACTACAGTAGTTATCAGTATAATGAAACCATGGACTGGACTTCTGTAATGATCACGGTAGACTACACTACACACATAAATAAGAGTGTCTTAACAAATCAAGGTATCTGTCCAGCACTGCCTCAATACTCTCATAATATAATGCTGATGGCTGCTGTATTAGTCTAGTGTGATAAATCACTTGATTTAGAATAGACTACATGTAAAGGTGCACCATCATCATGTGATTTAGTTGATCATTTTCTTGTCAGTCATTTTTTTATGAAATTATAGTTAACAATTGTAGAGTTTCATTTTTTTTATAGACAGTCTACCACTCTGCCATTGTAGTCGATATTTATCTGACACAGAACAGTGAATATTGTCCTCGGGTGGCTGCCCTGCCCTTAGTCTGCCTCCTGTCACTCCTATCACCATGAATACATCTTCCTGAAAACAATGGCACTATACTTTGCTTAAACCTGTTCCGCCAGTTCATGTCCTAACATATTAGAATGTTCCAATGTGGTTAGTCAAAAAGATGACAGCAAACCTAGATGATGAGATGAACTGTCAAACAGATATGTCACATCTCTGGTTCGTCCATAACTTGTTTCCTGCTTGTAGCAGGGCGCGGTTATAGGAATCGTTCAAACTATAAGTCACATGATTTCTTGAGAAAAGTTTTCTGCAGTGAGGGTGTCTAAAGCAAGTCAAGGTGTCGTTGGATGAATGTCAACAAGATGCATAACCAGCATTGTTAAAATAACTATGTTTTAATTCAATCTGTTCATGCCCTAAAGTTCATGCCCTAAAACCCTCAAATTCAAAATCTTGACCTCAAATTAGACCTGGGACATTAGACCTGGACCTCTGATTTAGACCTGGGACACCAGGTGGGTGCAACCAATTATCAGGTAGAAGAGAAAACAGCCCCATTTCAAGATTTGAATACCCCTGCCCTAAAATAAGACTATGTTCAAATGTAGTCCATGAAGAGGTAGGCCTATTAGGATTATGTGCACAGCTATTAACTTCACATGTAGCTATATCAATTGGGCCAGGGGTATTCACATGTTACCCCACGAGGACTACTGCTGGTTTTCTGTTCAACCTGATAATTGATGGCACCACCTGGTGACCCAGATCTAAATCAGTCCCTGATTAGAGGGGAATCGTTTTTTAAAAGCAGTGTAACTGGCTCTGGTCCAGATTTGAATTTGAGGGGGTTAGACTTACAACTACATTGAGAGAAAGATGGTGCTCCAGATTGTTTTTTTCAGCATACAAACATTACATCTCACAACGCCTGGAGAAGTATGTATCACGTCAGGACACCCATTCATGTGACATATTATTGCAATCTTCTAAAACTCGCAGCGCAACCGCAAAAAAAAAAGTACCTGGAACGCTGCCAGACAGTTTGCAAGAATTAACAAAAATAATATTAACATTTCACAATTGTTTCATGTATGCTAAGAACAAATAAAACCATTTTTGTAAACTTCCTTACAATCTGTCATCATTCGAGATCTGGGCCATTTGATTTTTACTTGTTCAAATTACCTGAGAGGAATTGCAATTTTTACAACATTGTGAGTTCTAAAGTCTTCCCCAGTTTGAATAAGAATCAGCCTACCTGCCAGTCATCAAAACATATCTTAACCTGACACTTCACAGGGGTGTAAAGTACTTTTGGGGGTATCTGTACTTTACTATTAATATTATTGCCAACTTTTACTTCACTACATTCCTAAAGAAAATAATGTACTTTTTACTCCATACATTTTCCCTGACACCCAAAAGCACTCGTTACATTTTGACAGGAAAATGGTCCAATTCACACACTTATCAAGAGAACATCCTTGTTCAACCCTATTGCCTCTGATCTGGTGGACTCACTAAACACAAACGCTTCATTTGTAAATGTCTCAGTGTGCCCCTGGCAATCCGCCAATAAAAAAAATGGGCCGTCTGGTTTGCTTAATATAAGGAATTTGAAATGGTTTATACTTGTACTTTTGATATTTAAGGTCATTTTAGCAATTCCATTTACTTTTGATACTTAAGTATATTTAAAACGCAATACTTTGACTTTTACTCAAGTAGTATTTTACTGGGTGACGTTCACTTTTACTTGAGTCATTTTCTTCAGGTATCTTTACTTTAACTCACGTATGACAATTGAGTACTAATTCCACCACTGCACTTTTATAAAAACATGTTGACTTACCATTTTCCTGCTGCATTCAGAGTAGCCTGGAGCATGTACTGACAGGGTTATAATGAAAGGGTTGAAACCTAAGGTGCTGTTCCAGAGGTGAGACGAGGAAGACAGCCAGGAGGTGAGGGGAGGAGCATCTGCTTATACATCACATGGGACAACTTTGGCAAATATGGTGAGCATGCTTTCCCCTGCGAGAGCTCACGGTTCCTCCATAATATCTGGCATGCTCACTCGAGAGAGTTTACTTATTGTCACATCCTGCTCGCCCCACCCACACTGCCCCGACCAGAAAGAATTTGCCAGTGAGAAGTCTCACCCAGGGGCACCTCTCCGCGTGGAGGGGCAATAAGTAGTCCACTCGAGTGGCCCCGCCCCAATCCAAATAAATTAGGGAGTGGGGTCTCGCTTTCTCTACCGTCTCTGACTTTAGATATCCCTGTTTTTCTACAGTGAAAATATTATCCACAAGGCAATCAATGACAGCAGTTGTTTAACATAGCAGTCAACCTATTTCCTGTAGTCTCAAAATGATTCAACATTTTGTTTTAAGTAAAAAAAAGTGTATTTTCAATATATGCTTCAAATGGAGCACACTTTGTTAATTACATGCATTAAATCATATGAAATATGTTGACTCACACACATAATTATACCTGGATGCACATGTATCAACTCTGAAACATGGTTTTCTTAGTTTGGGCTAATGGCTATGCTAATGTGGCATCTACCTGAGGACATGGTAATTTGGTAATTGGTAATATCCTGTAATTCACATCTCCCATGTATACTGAACAAAAATATAAATGCAACATGCAACAATTTCAAAATTTTACTGCGTTACAGTTCATATAAGGAAATCAGTCAATTGAAATAAATTCATTAGGCCCAAAACTATGGATATCACATGACTGGGCAGGGGTGCAGCCATGGTTGGGCCTGGGAGGGTTTAGGTCCACTCACTTGGCAGCCAGACCCACCCACTGGGGAGCCAGGCCCAGCCAATCAGAATGAGTTTTCCACACAAAAGGGCTTTATTACAAACATGAATACTCCTCAGCACCCTCCCCTACGACGATCCCGCAGGTGAAGAAGCCAGATGTGGAGGTGGTCTGTGGAGGTTACACGTGGTCTGTGATTGTGAGGCTGGTTGGACATACTGCCAAATTCTCTAAAACGACATTTGAGGCAGTTTATGGTAGAGAAATTAATATTCAATTCTCTGGCAAAAGCTCTGGTGGACATTCCTGCAGTCAGCATGCCAATTGCAAGCTCCCTCAAAATATGAGACATATATGGCATTGTGTTGTGTGACAAAACTGCACATTTTA
>NW_019943716.1:207264-216822 GCF_002910315.2 Salvelinus sp. IW2-2015 | reverse complement strand
CATGGCGTGGGCCGAGTTAGAGGAAATTTTGCATGGTTCCTAACCTTCAAATACGAGACTGTGAGACGTCAGTCTTTTTGTATGCCTCTTTCACCGGCAGGACGAGGCCCTCCAGGGATTCGAAGAAACTGGTCTGTGGTGGACTTCAAGTGATGTCTGATTCGCAGGCCAAGACTTTGCCGACCCGTCCTCAGCATGGCTCTGACCAGAGCACCCGGAGGGCAGCAAATGGGGAAGGATTTAACCAGATAGACTGGAGGTCAGCAACTTGCACGAGACTTGGCACCCTTACCGGATCTTAGGAAGGCGATGGGTAGTCAGAACCACATACCGTACTATTCTTCTTCAAACGATGCCATGTGGTCACATGACCTTCAATTCGCGCTTTCGCATCTTCAAGTCTCACGATACAGATTACTCATTTTGAACGCATCTTGGATCACATCAACAAAGAATTGGGTGATAGCAAAAAGAGACAAACACGTTCATGACCAGAAGATGCTGTATGAGGGTCATACTAAGACTACAGAAGAGGTTACCCCATATTTCAACAGTATCGACTTTGACAACTGACCCAGCAGAAAGGGAGGATTACGATATAGAGAATCTGACCCTTTGCAACCGTATTTGGGAATCGCAGTGGCGCATCTTGGATGTAATCCAAGAACTATCTATATGAAAATGCCGACTTAATAAAAAACCGAGCGGAAAACGTCTGAGCTTCACCACCTAGACATATATTCTGAACGATGCTAGTGGGAATAGACACAATATCATCTGCGGTTCTTGCGATTCTTAAGACCGCACTGATAGAGGGCAGTCTTTCACCGTATGGTCATTGAATCATATGGGGGAAGACCACGCGAGTGACGATCATTCTGATGGAGAAGTACAAAGAGAGGAGCTACCCACTCTCTAAATTCCTATGTGATAGCTTGGAGAGAACGGAGGTGAGCCACCCCGAAAATTTACAGGAAGTAATCAGCGACATAGTAAGCTAAGTGGTCTATCAAAGTTCAATGGTTGGTAAATAGTATATCCAGCGGCTACACAAGATTAGTCAGTGACATGACTCTTACACGCCAAAATCCCCCGGGAAGCAGCAAGTTCCTTAGCGAGCACACCTGTTGTTACACCCAACAAACTGCCCTAAGGTGATAGGTTTGACACTGGTCTGTCCTTCTTATATTTTTATCTTCTATATTTGACGAAAAAGCTTCGACATATCAGCCCATCTGGATTAACAAGCTTTCATCAGCATTGTTATTCAACGAAGTTCTTCTCTGGTGGGAGGTATGTATCACTACAGGTGGAGGGAGAAGTGCTTTGGGTGCCCGATGGTATTGTAAAAGGCAGGTGCGGCTTTTGTTCTATGATCATTCGCCGCAAAAATGGCGAACCCTTAAGAGAGAACACACAATTTCACTGACGAGATGAATTCAGAGGTTGGAGCTCTGCTGGACTTTGAATTAGGATAGTCGAGTCACCGAGCTGAATCGGATACAACACTACAGATTTTTAGAGTTTCCTGGGCCTCTCGACAATTCTCCTCCCTCCGCCAGTTTGGTTACCACGGACAGCATACCCAGGCCATGAGGCCCACAACCAGCAAAAGATAATTACCCCTCCTTCTGGTCGTGGGCACTTTTTGGGCAGCTCAATATGATGACTTCATTAACTGACTAGTCTACGAAGGTACTTGCTCTCTAAGAGTACTGAAGAAAATGTACATCCAGACGAGATTCGCTCCCAGTCAGGGTTAGTGTTTGAGACCTAAAACACGATCGAGGGTATAAGTTCTATTGTATTCGCCAGGGTTGAGTGCGTGAAGGAAGTTTCCTCGTCCTCGGCTATCGCAGAGGTACCAAACGCTGCAGGACCGGTAGGATAAAGAACGAAATGTATGTATCGTGCTCGAAGGTCTGAGGGGATTTGGAGGGAACGTTGCATGCAGCCTTGGTGGGTGTCGGTTCCTAGGCAGAAACCATGGGCGATGCTGGCGTTTTGCTTTGAGACGGGTTAATCAGTATCAGAGTAAATCAAAAGGCAGAGAGTAGTGAGAGGAAACCAGGCAGGAACCAAGAAAGCAAGAGACCAACTCTCTCAGTGTCGGTCTTTTGTAGGGTGATGGCTTCATGGGAGTTATAGCCTACCATGCGCTGGCACCTCTGGTAAAACAAAGGATCAAGTACCGACAGAGAATTTCTGCAAAATATACACAATCACTGAACCTACACCCTTTGAAGATGATGCAGGAGAGTCTCCTCATGCAGGAAGTTCTTACTGAGCGGAGTGCCCCTTGGGGGAAACACTTGCACGAAACAACGCTCTAGAATTCTGGTTGTTATATCAACGTTCTTCTAGTGTCAGGAGGATGTTTTTATATCATGATGGTTGGTCTGTTGATACTCGAGCTGAGATGATCCGTCTCTGGTATACCTTGCGTGGGCGAGACAACCTGGGAGTTCAAAGAATCTCTGTTCTAATTAAGACTCTGGTGGCAAGAATGAGACGCCATGCAGGGGCACAAGACTTCGCAAACACAGTCTGACCTCTAGCAGAACACGGCTTCACAGCAGATTCACCACTCGGTGTCCTTGCTTGCCCGCCACGCTCGCACGAAATCCCTCATCAACACCGGAAAGGAGCATCATCAACCACACGTTCTACACCAGCAATGTGGTCGCGCTTCCAGCGAGGGGAAGAACACTGAAGGACGTATATATCTGTGGTGGATGCTGTTTGAACTGCAGATTGGCTTGGCTGAGGAATTTCCACACAACATTGCCCCTGAAACCCTCCATCTCTTGCTAGAAAGAGGGATGGCATTCGATGATGAGCCTCTACCAAAAACGCAACCAAAAAAGCGCATTGGAATTCATTGGCATTCCAACCTGGGCTTTGGATTCCTGCGAAGAATAATAAGGCATTTTTCGTCTCACGTGGCGACCCGGACGAAGAAAGAGCTGATTGAAAGCCGACTAAAGGGCATAATGCTCGTCTGACACAATGATTTTGGAGAGGTCCAGGGATTTTCTTCCAACCCTTTGGGTCCAGGAGCTACCGTATTGAGACTCATTGCCGTTAAACCAGGGGGAGGTTTTTTTGGTTTGGCGTGACTCTTACAGCTTGATAAAGATGGGTATTTCGCAAGTGAAAACAACGGCTTCCGCACAGAGTTGCCTAGTGCAGAGGAAGAATTGTGGAGGCAGGTCCTCGGAACTTCAGTGGCAGGAGATAGTATTCGTGGATGCAAGTCACAGTCTTCACCAAAGGCTCAAGAAGATACAGATCAACCTGAATCTGGAGAGACAAAAAACAATACAAGCACCATCTAAAGATCTTAGTCTGAACAGACATATTACATTTCTGCGATTGGCAAGGAGGATAGGAGTTGCCGTCTACTTTTGCTAGTTTCTGACCAAGAACTATGCAGCACCTCTACCGATCTCACCTTTCGCATACCAGAAAAACTTTTCTTTTCTGAGAGCATGCAGCCAGAGATTAATTTCTAGGCGTACTAGCCTTCCCCAGGACCAAAGAAGTGACACCCAGATTACTGCCGCAAGCATCAACTCGGAAGTCAAGGAGATCTGCATGAGGAAACCGTCGAACGTCTTGTGGCTTCGTTGAAACTTTGCAGAACCTCTAACGAAAGATCTCTACGTTTATGCTCTGAGAATTTCCAGTACTTACAGGTCTGCTATGGGAGGGAACAGAAAGTACGGTTGACGCTGGACTTAGGGGACACATCGTGTCAAAAATTGCAGAGTACTAACACAAGACTTCAGGCTATTGTCATTGAGGAGAAAGAGGTGGTCTACAAACAGTTTCCAATCCCTCTCATCAACAGGCTTGAGAAGCACTATCTGGACATCCATACCGTTCTCAAGGAGGAACAAAGAGCAGTTGTTGTGGAGTTGGAGAAATGGGTTGGGCAGTTTGTGGCCCTCAATAAYCAACACTCCATGGCCCCCCAGAYATACAAGTACCTWCCTCCTGACGTTTTCATTGGCTACCATTCCGACACGTGTGCTTCGGTGGTCCTCCAAATGACAGAGAAACAAAGGGGAGAGACAGACATTTCCGACCCCCAAAGAAGAGTCCTGGACGAGGCCAAACTGATCCTTCTGAACTGTGCCACTCCGGACTCGGTGGTTCGGCTGGACTGCACTGGTCTCCCCAGGGTGGAGAGTGAACATCTGGCCAGGATCTACTTTGAGGACCAGAAGCACAGCTCTTTGGCCGACTTCATCTTCTCTCACACTCAACAGGGCGAGCAGTGCCATTCCTCCTTCACAGAGGTAACAATTTGTTATATATATATATATATCATTTCTTTACCACAATCAAATGTAGGCTTTCAATATTCCAAAAATTCTTAGTTTTTTCAGAAATCTTGATTGGGGGATTCCCGTAATCAGGAGGGAATTCACCAACCAGGATTTCTGAAAACCCTGGCAACTTTGGGATATAACTCTTATTAAACGTTTGTTTATATAGTCCTAATYTTTTTTTTTACTTTCCAAGGTGACTACCTTTTCCAGACTTTTAACAGCATCAGATGTTGGACCACTGGAAGAGGTCGTGAACAATGTCGAGCTTCTCTCTCTTCAGCAGTTTGACACGGAGCACTCCTTCCTCAAGAAGATCAGGTTTGACACCTTTTAGTTCATCCTCATCATGCTTTATTGATTGTCCATTAGCCGTTGAGTTGAAACCTTTTGGTCAGGTTAAAAACATTGCTCTCTTCTTAGTCATTTCCTCACATCTGGAAATGGGAGGGAGAATACATCTGGCAACAAAATACTGATCATTCAGTCAGATTTTGATGAAGCGTCGCACAGTGCAAATCTCATTGCCTCCGCCAAGTAAGTGAAGTCCGGAATACATGTAATTTGATAAATACATTTTAAAAAACTAAATCGTATTATATCTAATAATTGATCTAATTCATTTCAGATATTCTGCCATCAATGAAATCAACAAATCAAGGCAAGAGGAGATGGGAGGCAAGGTCTTCGTCTACTTCATTACTAAATTGCCGAGAATGGAAGGAGGGACATCCTATGTCGGATTTCATGGAGGTGAGGTTATCGTTRGTTCAAACATTTTACATCTTTAGAACATGTTGAAATGGGATACGTACACAAAAGATCATCTGAGATTGAAAACTTTTGTAAAAAAWAACGTTTATGAAGTTATTWTTTTTTTGAAATCCAATATAGACCCCTGGAGGTCGGTTCATATTGATGACCTCAGAAGATCGAAAGATATTGTGTCAGATATCAAAGCCTTGAGAAACCTTACCATCAGTCAACTGTTTGAGGAAAAAAGGATGAGCCTGAAGGTGAATGACCTTTTACACTCGTATTGATGATAATGGCAAAATGTCTTCGTACTGATACACTTCTTCATAAAAAATGACCTGTTGACATAGTTAAAAGAGCCTTCTATGTTATATCACAGCTATGGAGGTAGATGACATGTACACTGAGACAGAGCAACAGGAACATGAAGACAAACAGTGAGTTTTACACTATTACTTACCCGCCAGTGTTGTGTTGGCTGTGATATTTGCCTATTGCTCGCCAGAGGGGCATCCGTTGTCAAAATGGGATTGCCTTTTCTGACTTCGTGGCTGTGTTATTTAGTGCAAATGTAATTTCCTGGTTGCTAAAATTCCACACTCAATTTCAGTTTGTGAGAAAACAAGCACTGAAATTGCACAAACAGCGTAGAAATCATCATATTTTTGGTTGAAAGTTCCTAAATGACAGGTCTACACTATTTAGCATTATAAACTGAGATACAATCTAATGCTTTAAAAGAGGATGCAGTTTTTGATGTTAGACTTTAACATTTGAATATTTAGGTGTTATTATTTGCTACAATATTGTTTTGGCATTCTGTATGATGGACTTCCTCTTGTAAAAGCCTTTTCCTCTTGTAGTGTTTTACAGTAATACTGCAAAAATTCGAATAAATCCTGTTTGTAGCACCATTTAAATATCATGAGTACATAACCCATGTTTTACTGTACATAACCCATGTGGTTTTAATGTACATAAACCATGTTGTTTTGGAACACCTTCCTCATGTTTCATGTGTCTTGACCATGTTCCTACTGCAGAGCTGGGGGAGTGTTGTGGACACCACGGCGCTGGTACGTAGCTGTGTGCAGAGTGCAGTGGGCATGCTCAGAGACCAGCTGGAGGGCGGAGTCCGTAGCACCAGGAGAGTGGAGATCCTGCTCACACTCCTGACTGACAACCAACAAATAAGAGGTAGGATAACTACTATAGTACGAATTGTTTATTTTGGGATTTTTAAAGCGACTTGGAGATTCTTCTTGTAGTAATAAGCGCTATATAAAATGAATCTATTATTATTGCTGTTTAGGCCAATTCTTAATAACTGTTTACCCATTGGCGTGCTATATCTAAGCTGTAGTGCGTGCTAGCGCCGGAGAAGTTTGAAAATTAAGAGACTCAATAAGGATCTCCATACTTCTCTGGCATTACCATATCCAAGCTTGCATGGATACAGCACTACAATGGGTCATCATTGACATGCACTCCATTCACAATGATACTACTCAGACTATGAATTTTTATGAACAGCTGAATTTCTGAGGACCGTGAAGAGACGTCTTCACTCGTTGCTGTCCACCCATGATGACAACACGCTCAAACTGTGCTCAAATAACTGGGTCATCAAGGAGGCGTCCAACATTGACGCACTGCAGGAAGGAGGGACATTCAGGTGAGTGACCACTATGATTTCAAAACCTCTTATACCAGTACAAATCCTCATTGTTTGCTAAATTCAAAGGGACTTTAAAGATTTTTAACTAACTCTTTAACCTGGAACCCCCCCACATTCCACTGAAAAGGCAGCGCGGGAAATTCAAAAATATTTTTTTGAAATATTTAACTTTCACACATTAACAAGTCCAATACAGCAAATGAAAGATAAACATCTTGTGAATCCAGCCAACATGCAACATGTCCGATAATTTTTTTTTTTTTTAAATCAGCCAGCAAAACACCACATATATTTATGTTAGCTCACCACCAAATCCAAAAAACACAGACATTTCTTTCAACAGCAAAGGTAGCTTTCACAAAACCCACAAATAAGAGAGAAATGAATCACTAACCTTTGAACATCTTCATCAGATGAGTCATATAACATCATGTTACACAATACATTTATGTTTTGTTCGATAATGTGCATATATATATATATATATATATATATATAAAAAAAATCTCAGTTTACATTGGCGCGTTACGTGCAGTAATGTTTTGATTCCAAAACATCTGGTGATTTTGCAGAAATACTCATAATAAACATTGATAAAAGATGCAAGTGTTATTCACATAATTAAAGATAAACTTATCCTCTATGCAACCGCTGTGTCAGATTTCAAAATAAACTTTACGGAAAAAGATTAATCTGAGAACGGCGCTCAGAGCACAATCCAGCCAAAGAAATAGTTGCCGTTTTGGCGTCAACAAAAGCTACAAAAACACTATAAATATGCACTTACCTTCAAATAAATTCATCAGAAGGCACTCCCAGGATTCCCAGATCGACAATAAATGACTGAAAAGTTCCATAAAGCCCATCATTTAGCCACTTGTTGTTAGCATGTTCAGCCCAGGAATCCATTTTCATGACGCACGAGCAATCCCTCCAGACAAAAACTCAAAAAGTTCCGTTACAGGTCATAGAAACGGGTCAAATGAGGTATGCAATCCATATTTAGTATGTGTTTTACATTAATCATCAATAAGGATCCAACCGGAGAATTTCATTGTCTGAAGAAAGAGCATTGGAACGGGAACACTCTCTCGTGAGCGCGCCAAAAGAGACTGAAAGTTTCTGACGACCACTCAGTAAAATAGCTCCTACTATACTAGCTTCTACTATAAAGCCCCTCCTTTATAGTAGAATCATATATCTAAAGACGGTGACATCTAGTGGAAGCCCTAGGAAGTGTTTGCTCATCCATAACTAGAAGGGGTATCATTTGACACTGTTTTGAAAATCGAGTTCTCACTTCCTGTTTTGACCTCTTCTCATGTTTTTGTCTGCCAAATGAGTTATGTTATACTTACAGACATAATTCAAACAGTTTTAGAAACTTCAGAGTGTTTTCTAATATGCATGTATTACKTTCTGGGACAGAGTAGGAGGAAATTCCGTTTGGGCACGCAATTTGTTCAAAGTCGAAATGCTGCCCCCTATCCCGATGAAGTTTTAAGGGYCATAAGATATTTTTGATTGGCCAAATAACCATACATTTTGACTTGCACCATATTGACCATAAACGGCTCTACTAAACTGTTTTTCTACTTTTTTGTACCAGACACACCCTATGGAAAAGGGTGCAGGCTGTGGTTATTCCCTTCTTGGCCCAGCTGGTCTCTGTCATCGACCGCGACCGCAACCTGGACATTCTGRTGGACTCCAACTCTGGAGAGGCGGTTAAGAAACTCTGGTTGGACATCTTTGGGAACGACAAACTACTCGAGGTTCCCTACACAAGACTGGACCTCAAGTAAGTACTGTACTGTCACAGCAAGAACAATGTTATGTTTTAGAACTTGAGAGCATAGAAATAGAATGACAAGAAACAGATATTAATCAAGTTGTTGTTCTGCAATGGGTGACCGGAGGCCATATTCAGTATTCCAGTCAAATTACCATGGTCTGAGGGGCTTTGTCCCTTCTAGTAATTATATTTCTGTGTTCAAGACTAGAGATGCTTTCTTCTGTCAGCTCTGATTCTAGAAGTGCAGTGAATCAACAACTTCCCTCTCTTTCCACTCTATATTAACCCTCCCTCCCTGTCCCAGTTCAGAGTCAAAGACCATCCTGGTCCAGAACTACATTGGGCTGGACAAGAACACGCTGCATCATGCCCTTCAGCTGGAGGATCAGGGACTACCTGGATGAACTCTGGGTCCATGCTCTCCAGCATGAAGGTAGTGGGTTATGACAATACCTCATACATCTAACTAATATGTCAGGGATCATCAACTAGATTTAGCCGAGGCCCTTTTTTCTTTGAGTGGATGTTGGGTGGCCGGATCAAAATACAAATAATTTGTAGACTGCAAGAAGCCCAACAGATATGTTTGACTAAACATAATCATAATCATGCTTACATTTGTATACAATCATATGTCTCTCTATGTGCGTGAGAATACTTTGGAACAAATTTCTTAAATTAAAATCACTTGGTGCTGATTTCCTGGTGTTTTTACAGTCTTAAGTCCAACAATGAAAAGAAAAAGTATTAGATTTTAAAAATGAATTTGTTTTATCTGAAAACTTTCGGGCCTCCAGTTGGGGAACCTGTTATATGTTGTAACCAGGGGTTGTATTGGAGGATCATTCATTTATTTAGTGAATAGGGCATTACGTTTTGACCACGTTCAGCATTGTTTTACTGCTACATCCCTGGTTGTAGTCTGTGTTGTGTTCCATAATTCTTCAGTACTAGTTCCTATCTAGGAAGCTGTTATTTCTCTTCATTTTAACTAC
>NW_019943716.1:197137-202428 GCF_002910315.2 Salvelinus sp. IW2-2015 | reverse complement strand
AGGCAATGGTTATGTTGTTAGACTTGAGAGCATAGAAATGAAATGACAAGAACAGATATTTTAATCAAGTTGTTGTTCTGCAATGGGTGACCGGAGGCCATATTCAGTATATCCAGTACTTACATGGTCTGAGGGGCTTTGTCCCTTCTAGTAATTATATTTCTGTGTTCAAGACTAGGATGCTTTCTTCTGTCAGCTCTGATTCTAGAATGTCAGTGAATCAACAACTTCCTCTCTCTTTCCACTCTATATTAACCTCCCTCCCTGTCCAGTTCAGAGTCAAAGACCATCCTGGTCCAGAACTACATTGGGCTGGACAAGAAACATGCTGCATCATGCCCTTCAGCTGGAGGATCAGGGACTACCTGGATGACTCTGGGTCCATGCTCTCCAGCATGAAGGTAGTGGGTTATGACAATACCTCATACATCTAACTAATATGTCAGGGATCATCAACTAGATTTAGCCGAGGGCCTTTTTTCTTTTGAGTGGATGTTGGGTGGCCGGATCAAAATTACAAATAATTTGTAGCCTGCAAGAAGCCCAAACAGATATGTTTGACTAAAACATAATCATAATCATTGCTTACATTTGTATACAATCATATGTCTCTCTAGTTTGCGTGAGAATACTTTGGAACAAATTTCTTAAATTAAAATCACTTGGTGCTGATTTCCTGGTGTTTTACAGTCTTAAGTCCAACAATGAAAAGAAAAAGTATTAGATTTTTAAAAATGATTTGTTTTATCTGAAAACTTTCGGGCCTCCAGTTGGGGAACCCTGTTATATGTTGTAACCGGGGTTGTATTGGAGGATCATTCATTATTTTAGTGAATAGGGCATTACGTTTTGACCAACGTTCAGCATTGTTTTACTGCTACATCCCTGGTTGTAGTCTGTGTTGTGTTCCATAATTCTTAGTACTAGGTCTCTATCTAGGAATGCTGTTATTTCTCTTCTGTTATTTTCTCTTCATTTAACCTAGTTATGGTGTTTCCCTCTGGGATGTTCAGGTCACACTCAGGGCCAGTTTGAGGAGTTCTTTAGGAAGACCCCACTGGGCCGCTACATCTCAGAGGCAGACCCGGAGATGCAGGCTGAGTTCTTCCACAGGTACCTGCAGGATTTCATCTCCATGACCATGAGTGTGACCTGTCAGGAGGATCTGCAGGTAATGAGTTTCWTTCTTTTACTTTCAACATTTATATWATGATGTCATTAGTCTGTTTTTATGGATCCCAGCAATCATCATCCTGACCGGACAGTCCTGGCTAGAAAAATATGAATTGAATTGTTATTTCAAGGTGTTAATTATTAGTGTGTGTGTACGCATCCATACATCCTAACCAACCATCCAGCTCCTTTGCGGTGCCTTGACCTGTTGTGTGAACGAGCTGCGGCTGCGTCACGATGACGTCATGGGGAAGGAAGTGACCTCGCTGCCCTGGGTCCACGCTGCCTACCATGAGTTTAAGAACCGCCTGCAGAACCTGTCCAGGATGATCAGCATGGAGCCCCAGTTGGCCCAGGTCCTCCGGGGGAACACACATGCCAGAGAGGGGGATGAGCTGGTCAGTATTACTGGGAAGCTASACTGGGGCGTTGGGAAAACACTATATTTTATACCAGCTGCACTGGAGTCCTAACTGTTGGCCAGCGCAAGCAGAGCCGCGAGGGTTCTAGGTGTGAAAATCTTGAAATTAAAACCAGGAGCAGGACACATTATTATGAGCCGTCCTCCCCTCAGCAGCTTCCACTGAACTCTAGTATAGCAGGCCAGTTCTGTGTTAAAGGGATTCTTCATTTTATTTCAAGCAWTGATACTTTTGTTTTCTTCCAGTCTTTTGAATGCTGGTAGAGATGAAATGGAAGGTAAATATTTGCGTTTTAGATCAAGCATAGGGGAGATGCTTGCTGGAATATCACTCCTTTATGCTGTGTGGCTTGTGTTGTATTGGGACACATACTTGTGTTAATATAAACCATTTTCAGGAACAAGGATATCTTAAGTATATTCGTCTGCATTGTGTCATTTTGCATTGACCATAGATGCCAGGCACACAAGGCTATGTTCTCCTCTGCCAGGATGCGGAGCAAATGTGATAACGCCATGTCTAGCTACATGAGACTGCGTTACCCCTCAAAGCATGCGTTAACTCCCCAGGTGCTYGACGTGTATGCGGCCGTGGCCTCTGTAGAGTACCTGGAGCCCCAGGCTCTGGACACGGACGGCCAGCGGCTGGTCTGGCTCAGACAGGTCAAGAGGCTCCAGGTTCCCATCGAGTTGGTCTGCTCCGAGGAGAATCTGAGACACTATAAGGACAGGAGCATGGTCATGGTCCACAGAGTTCAGTGAGTTAACAGGGATTCTATTCAATCTCAATGACAGGAACATGAATGGCGAGGTTGACATAGTGAAATTGACATGGCCGGTATATAAACTGACTCTATTTATCAACTGTTGTTTTTTGTTTGTTGCATTGTCCCTTCAAAAGTCCCTTTTATTTAAATTAGATGTAAAATAAGTGTAAAGCTGTCCAGTCATCTGAAGGGCAGTTTTGTATTATTTGGTAGCTGCTAAAACTTTAGAACAACAGAATGCCAGTTATATTATTTTTGTGTGACTTGTTTGTTCTGTTGTTCCTGTAGGACCGGGTGGAACCGCATCGTCACCTTGTCTCTGTTTGTGGAGCACATGTTACTGGGCATCGAGGCGGTGGAGAAGAAGCTGAAGCCTCTGGTCTTGGAGCACACCAGAGGGTTGTGCCAGGTCAGTGTGGTRTGGGGTCATATCTAAAGGAATGCTGATGTCAATTGAGAATCTCCATCAAAAATTATTTAAATCCAGGATTGGGCTTATTCTGTGTCTGGGAAACCGCCTTTTAGTGTATGCATAGTACTGTATAGTGGCGCAGCGGTCTAAGGCACTGCATCTCAGTACTAGAGGCTTCACTACAGACACCCTGGTTCGAATCCAGGCTGTATCACAACCGGACGTGATTGGGAGTCCCATAGGGCTGCGCACAATTGGCCCAGGTTTGGCGAGTGTCGGCCGTCATTGTAAATAAGAATTTGTTCTTAACTGACTTGCCTAGTTAAATAAAATGGTGCCCTTCAGTGATCTATTTTAGTCACTGTAACAGGTAACCACACCACTCCTCTGATTTGCCTGGGCTAATATCAGAATAATATWCTGAACAAAAATATAAATGCAATATGCAACAATTTCAAAGATTTTACTGAGTTACAGTTCACATAAGGAAATCTGTCTATTGAAATAAATTAATTTCATCTATGGATTTCACATGACTGGGAATACAGATATGAATCTCTTGATCACAGACACCTTAAAAAAAAAATGTGGGCATCAGAAAACCAGTCAGTATCTGGTGTGACTACCATTTGCCTCATGCAGCGAGACATCTTATTCGCATAGAGTTGATCAGGCTGTTGATTGTGGCCTGTGGAATGCTGTCCCACTCCTCTTCAATGACTGTGCGAAGTTGCTGAATAATGGTGGGAACTTGAACACGCTGTCGTACACGTTGATCCAGAGCATCCCAAACATGCTCAATGGGTGACATGTCTGGTGAGGATGCATGCCATGGAAGAACTGGGACATTTTCAGCTTCCAGGAATTGTGTGCAGATCCTTGCAACATGGGACTGTGCATTATCATGCTGAAACATGAGGTGATGGCGGCGGATGAATGGCACGACAATGGGCCTCAGGATCTCGTCACGGTATCTCTGTACATTCAAATTGCCATTGATAAAATGCAATTGTGTACATTGTCCGTAGCTTATGTCTGCCCATACCAGAACCCCACGGCCACCATGGGCACTCTGTTCACAACGTTGACATCAGTAAACCGTTCACCCACACGATGCCATACACGTGGTCTGCAGTTGTGAGGCCGATTTTGAATGTACTGCCAAATTCTCTAAAACAACGTTGGAGGAGGCTTATGGTAGAGAAATGAAAATTACATTTTCTGGCAACAGCTCTGGTGAACATTCCTGCAATCAGGATGCCAATTGCACGCTCCCTCCAAATTTTAGACATATGTGCCATTGTGTTGTTTGACAAAAGGCCACTCTAAAATGTGCAGGTTTATTGTCCAAGGTACACAAGGTGTACCTGTGTAATGATCATGCTGTTTAATCAGCTTCTTGATATGCCACACCTGTCAGGTGGATGAATTATCTTGGTAAAGAATAAATGCTCACTAACAGGGAGGCAAACAAATTTGTGCCCAAAATTTGAGAGACATACGCTTTTTGTGTATATGGGAAATGTCTGCAATCTTTTATTTCAGCTCATGAAACATAGGACCAACACTTTACATGTTGAGTTTATCTTTTTGTTCAGTGTCCATTTTCCTTTCCTTTCAAAATGGCATTTGTTGTCTTTGTTCTATCAAGATCCTGGAGAAGGACTCTGACCTGAAAATGAAGAAGCCGTTTGAGGCYGTGATCGGTATACTGAAAGCCTGCAAAGACGGAGCAATGGAGTGCATTTTCAGGTACGGATTCCCTTTCCTTTCTCATCTTTCTGGAAGTGTATTTCTATTGGAATCCTGATCCAGCAAAGCAGAGATTGGCTGGTATTATACCACAAAGGAAGCATATGGCTGGATCATGATTGGACTCTGACCACTAAAACCTCAGGGCCTTACTTATAGTGGGTAGAAACAAGGACCTGGACTTTTTCCTGGTCACATTCACATAACAAAGAAAAACTCAGGGCCTTCATTATAGTGTACAGTCGTGGCCAAAAGTTTTGAGAATGACACAAATATTAATTTTCACAAAGTCTGCTGCCGCATTTGATGATGGCAATTGCATATACCCAGAATGTTATGAAGAGTGATCAGATGAATTGCAATTAATTTCAAAGTCCCTCTTTACCATGCAAATGAACTGAAGAGATAGAGAGAGCGTTCAATTGTTGTGTGAGAAGGCTTCAGGGTGCTCAAGAAAGTCCAGCAAGCGCCAGGACCGTCTCCTTAAGCTGATTGAGCTGCATCGGCAGCAGCAGATGTGAGTGCATCTGCACGCACAGTGAAGCGAAGCCTTTTGGAGGATGGCCTGGTGTCAAGAAGGGCAGCAAAGAAGCCACTTCTCTCCAGGAAAAACATCAGGAACAGACTGATATTCTGCAAAAGGTACAGGGATTGGACTGCTGAGGACTGGGTAAAGTCATTTCTCTGAATCCCCTTTCCGATTGTTTGGGGCATCCGGAAAAACCTTGTCCGGAGAAGACAAGGTGAGCCTACCATTCAGTTCCTG
>NW_019943716.1:184888-191921 GCF_002910315.2 Salvelinus sp. IW2-2015 | reverse complement strand
TGTCTGGAGGTAGGTGTATATATGGCCCATTTGAATGGAGGTAGGTGTATATATGGCCCATTGACTCATCTGTCTGGAGGTAGGTGTATATATGGCCCATTGACTCATCTGTCTGGAGGTAGGTGTATATATGGCCCATTGACTCATCTGTCTGGAGGTAGGTGTACATATGGCCCATTGAATGGAGGTAGGTGTATATATGGCCCATTGACTCATATGTCTGGAGGTAGGTGTATATATGGCCCATTTGAATGGAGGTAGGTGTATATATGGCCCATTGACTCATCTGTCTGGAGGTAGGTGTATATATGGAGAGAGGAGATTTGTTCCAGGTCACACTCAGGGCGCAGTTTGAGGAGTTCTTTAGGAAGACCCACTGGGCCGCTACATCTCAGAGGCGACCGGAGATGCAGGCTGAGTTCTGTTCCACAGGTACTGCAGGATTTCATCTCATGACCATGAGTGTGACCTGTCAGGAGGATCTGGGTAATGAGTTTCTTTTTTTACTTTCAACATTTATTCTTATGATGTCATTAGTCTGTTTTTATGGATCCCAGTAATCATCCCTGACTGGAAGTTACATTTAATTGTTATTTCAGGTGTTAATTATTAGTGTGTGTGTACGATCCATACATCCTAACCAACGCATCCAGCTCTTTGCGGTGCCTTGACCTGTTGTGTGAACGAGCTGCGGCTGCGTACACGATGACGTCATGGGGAAGGAAGTGACTCGCTGCCCTGGGTCCACGCTGCCTACCATGAGTTTAAGAACTGCCTGCAGAACCTGTCCAGAGGTCAGCATGGAGCCCAGTTGGCCCAGGTCCTCCGGGGGAACACACATGCCAGAGAGGGGGATGAGCTGGTCAGTATATGGAAGCTACACTGGGGCGTTGGGAAACACTATGTTCTATACCAGCTGCACTGGAGTCCTAACTGTTGGCCAGCACAACAGCAGAGCGTGAGGGTTCAGGTGTGAAAAATCTTGAAATTAAACCAGAGCAGGACACATTATTATGAGCCGTCCTCCCTCAGCAGCTCCACTGAAGTCTAGTATAGCAGGCCAGTTCTTTGTGTTAAAGGGATTCCTTCATTTAATTTCAAGCATTGATACTTTTGTTTTCTTCCAGTCTTTTGTATGCTGGTAGAGATGAAATGGAAGGTAAAATTTGCGTTTAGCTCACAAAGGGGAGATGCTTCCTGGAATATCACTCTTTTATGTTGTGTGCTTGTGTTTGTATTGGACACATACTTGTGTTAATATAAACCATTTTCAGGAACAAGGAATATCTTAAGTGATATTCCTCTGCATTGTGTCAATTTTGCATTGACCATAGCCTTGTGTGACTGGCATCTATGTTTCCTCTGCCATGGGATGCGAGCAATGTGATAACGCCATGTCTAGCTACTAAGCTGCGTTACCCACTCAAAGCATGCGTTAACTCCAGGTGCTAGAGTGTATGCGGCCGTGGCCTCTGTAGAGTACCTGGAGCCCGGCTCTGGACACGGACGGCCAGCGGCTGGTCTGCTCAACAGGTCAAGAGGCTCCAGGTTCCCATGAGTTGGTCTGCTCCGCGGAGAATCTGAGACACTATAAGGACAGGAGCAATGGTCATGGTCCACAGAGTTCAGTGAGTTAACAGGGATTCTATTCAATCTCATGACAGAACATGAATGGCGAGGTTGACATAGTGAAATTTGACATTGGCCGTGAATATAAACTGACTCTATTTATCACTGTTGTTTTTTGTTTGTTGCATTGTCCCTTCAAAAGTCCCTTTTTTAAATTAGATGTAAAATAAGTGTAAGCTGTCCAGTCATCTGAAAGGGCAGTTTTGTATTATTTGGTAGCTGCTAAAACTTCTAGACAACAGAATGCAGTTGTATTATTTTTTGTGTGACTTGTTTGTTCTGTTTGTTCCTGTAGGACCGGTGGAACCGCATCGTCACCTTGTCTCTGTTTGTGGAGCAATGTTACTGGCATCGAGGCGGTGGAGAAGAAGCTGAAGCCTCTGGTCTTGGAGCACACCAGAGGGTTGTGCCAGGTCAGTGTGGTCCTGGGGTCATATCTAAAGGAATGCTGATGTCAACCGAGAATCTCCATCAAAATTTATTTAAATCCAGGATTGGGCTTATTCCTGTGTCTGGAAACCGCCTTTTAGTGTATGCATAGTACTGTATAGTGGCGCAGCGGTCTAAGGCACTGCATCTCAGGCTTCACTAACAGACACCCTGGTTCGAATCCAGGCTGTATCACAACCGGACGTGATTGGGAGTCCATAGGGCTGCGCACAATTGGCCCAGGTTTGGCGAGTGTAGGCGTCATTGTAAATAAGAATTTGTTCTTACTGACTTGCCCTAGTTAAATAAATGGTGCCTTCAGTGATCTATTTCTTAGTACTGTAACAGGTAACCACACCACTCCTCTGATTTGCCTGGGCTAATATCAGAATAATATACTGAACAAAAATAATAAGCATTATGCAACAATTTCAAAGATTTTACTGAGTTACAGTTCACATAAGGAAATCTGTCTATTGAAATAATACATTTAATCTATGTATTTCACATGACTGGGATAACAGATTTTGAATCTCTTGATCACAGACACCTTAAAAAAAAATGTGGGCATCAGAAACCAGTCAGTATCTGGTGTGACACCATTTGCCTCATGCAGCGAGACATCTTCTTCGCATAGAGTTGAATCAGGCCTGTTGATTGTGGCCTGTGGAATGTTGTCCCACTCCTCTTCAATGACTGTGCGAAGTTGCTGAATATTGGTGGGAACTTGAACACGCTGTCGTACACGTTGATCCAGAGCATCCAAACATGCCATGGAAGAACTGGGACATTTTCAGCTTCCAGGAATTGTGTGCAGATCCTTGGACATGGGTGTGCATTATCATGCTGAAACATGAGGTGATGGCGGCGGATGAATGGCAACGACAATGGGCCTCAGGATCTCGTCACGGTATCTCTGTACATTCAAATTGCATTTGATAAAATGCAATTGTGTACATTGTCCGTAGCTTATGTCTGCCATACCAGAACCCACAGCCACCATGGCCACTCTGTTCACAACGTTGACATCAGTAAACCGCTCACCCACACGATGCCATACACGTGGTCTGCAGTTGTGAGGCCGATTTTGAATGTATCTCGCAAATCCTCTAAAACAACGTTGGAGGAGGCTTTGGTAGAGAAATTAACATGTACATTTTCTGGCAACAGCTTCGGTGAACATTCCTGCAATCAGCATGCAATTGCACGCTCCCTCAATTTTCGACATATGTGCCATTGTGTTGTTTGACAAAAGGCACTCTAAAATGTGCAGGTTTATTGTCCCAGCACAAGGTGTACCTGTAATGATCATGTTGTTTAATCAGCTTCTTGATATGCCACACTGTCAGGTTGATGGATTATCTTGGTAAGATAAATGCTCACTACAGGGAGCAACCAAATTTGTGGCCAAAATTTGAGAGACATACGCTTTTTGTGTATATGGGAATGTCTGCAATCTTTTATTTCAGCTCATGAAACATAGGACCAACACTTTACATGTTGAGTTTATCTTTTTGTTCAGTGTCCATTTTCCTTTCCTTTCAAAATGGCATTTGTTGTCTTTGTTCTATCAAGATCCTGGAGAAGGACTCTGACCTGAAAATGAAGAAGCCGTTTGAGGCGTGATCGGTATACTGAAAGCCTGCAAAGACGGAGCAATGGAGTGCATTTCAGGTACGGATTCCCTTTCCTTTCTCATCTTTCTGGAAGTGTATTTCTATTGGAATCCTGATCCAGCAAAGCAGAGATTGGCTGGTATTATACCACAAAGGAAGCATATGGCTGGATCATGATTGGACTCTGACCATAAAACCTCAGGGCCTTACTTATAGTGGGTAGAAACAGGACCTGGACTTTTTCCTGGTCACATTCACATAACAAAGAAAAACTCAGGGCCTTCATTATAGTGTACAGTCGTGGCCAAAAGTTTTGAGAATGACACAAATATTAATTTTCACAAAGTCTGCTGCCGCAGTTTGTATGATGGCAATTTGCATATACTCCAGAATGTTATGAAGAGTGATCAAGATGAATTGCAATTATTTCAAAGTCCCTCTTTACCATGCAAATGAACTGAAGAGAGAGAAGAAGAGCGTTCAATTGTTGTGAAGAAGACTTCAGGGGCTCAGAAAGTTCAGCAAGCGCCAGGACCGTCTCTTTAAGCTGATTGAGCTGCGCATCGCAATGAGCTAGGGCAGCAGGCAGTATGAGTGCATCTGCACGCACAGTGAAGCGAAGCCTTTGGAGGATGGCCTGGTGTCAAGAAGGCAGCAAAGAAGCCACTTTCTCTCCCAGGAAAAACATCAGGAACAGACTGATATTCTGCAAAAGGTACAGGGATTGGACTGCTGAGGACATTTTCCTTGATGAATCCCCTTTCGATTGTTTGGGGCATCCGGAAAAAACCTTGTCCGGAGAAGACAAGGTGAGCGCTACCATCAGTCCTGTGTCATGCCACAGTAAGGCATCCTGAACCATTCATGTGTGGGGTTGCTTCTCAGCCAGGGAGTGGGCTCACTCACAATTTTGCCTAAGAAACACAGCCATGAATAAAGAATGGTTCCAACACATCCTCCGAGAGCAACTTCTCCAACCATCCAGGAACAGTTTGGTGACGAACAATGCCATTTCCAGCATGATGGAGCACCTTGCCATAAGGCAAAAGTGATAACTAGTGGCTCGGGGACAAAACATCGATATTTTGGGTCCATGGCCAGGAAACTCCCCAGACCTTAATCCCATTGAGAACTTGTGGTCAATCCTCAAGAGGCGGGTGGACAAACAAAACCCCACAAATTCTGATAAACTCCAAGCATTGATATGCAAGAATGGGCTGCCATCAGTCAGGATGTGGCCCAGAAGTTAATTGACAGCATGCCAGGGCGGATTGCAGAGGTCTTGAAAAAGACGGGTCAACCTGCAAATATTGACTCTTTGCATCAACTTCATGTAATTGTCAATAAAGCCTTGACACTTATGAATGCTTGTAATTATACTTCAGTATTCCATAGTAACATCTGACAAAAAAATCTAAAGACACTGAAGCAGCAAACTTTGTGGAAATTAATATTTGTGTCATTCCTCAAAACTTTTGGCCACGACTGTATAACTAGTGTCTAGCTCTATAATTTTAACAAACTCAGCGTCTTGCATGCTGTATGCTTAACTTGCATACCGATATCTTGTCCGTGTCCAGGTTTGGCCTCCAGCCGTGCCCTGTGTATATGAGCGACCCCCATGACCGATATCTTGTCCGTGTCCAGGTTTGGCCTCCAGCCGTGCCCTGTGTGTATGAGCGACCCCATGACCGATATCTTGTCCGTGTCCAGGTTTGGCCTCCAGCCGTGCCCTGTGTGTATGAGCGACCCCATGACCGATATCTTGTCCGTGTCCAGGTTTGGCCTCCAGCCGTGCCCTGTGTGTATGAGCGACCCCCATGACCCCTGAGCCTGCCGTGTGACCACATCTACTGCTGGTCTGCATCAGACAGTGGCTGGTCCCAGGTCAGATGTTCTGTCCTCTCTGCATGCAGGCTGTGCCAGACGACTTCGCTCTCAGCCCTCTGAAGACATAAGGTGAGGGCAGACCCTCATGTTGATTAGTACATGACTAAGGTTATTAGACATACTGATGGGTCTGTTTGTTATCTGAAGAAGATAACCTCATGGAAATAACTCTGACTTTATTGTGATTTAATCCTATTTTAATGTTCTAGTGTTGATTTAGCTTCAATTCATTCATTCAATTTCCCTGCCATTCATTAGTTTCACTGCATTCACTTATTCATTAATTAATTTCACTGCAATTCATTAATTACGCAATACTGTTCTTGTGGTATGCATTTTAGGCTCACCAGTTTTAAATGCTTTCATACTGTTAGGTTCTAAATTAACCTTGTAAAAACTCATGGATGATTAGTAAAGCTCAAACCAAGTTTACAGCTGCATAAGACAAAGACATATTTCCACCAGTGGTAGTATATATATACCCCAGTTTGGGTGAGTCTCCTCCTTCTCTTTATTGCTAGGCAGGAAGTTAAGTGATGCGGGCCATAAACTGTTTCCTTCTCCCTTAATGTGACCTGACCCCTTCTCACTAACCTCATCTCTCCACCCTCCTGCAAACATGTGATTGCCTTCCATTTACTCAATACATTCCAAACTGATTTGCCTCCACCATATGCATTCTCCTACAGATACCCATTAACTTCTGGTGTAGAAACCAGACTATGGGCTCAATATTTCAATAGGATACCTGATAATTAACACTATTTCAAGTTTAGAGTCAGAACCCATCAATACTGTAACGGATTTAATTATTAACATACAGTATGTGTGGGTTCATTGCATTGTTTGTTGGTCACGGTTGTGTCAATCATGTTATTACACAGAGTTCTGATCAACCAGACAGCCCGCTTCAGGAAGCAGTGCAACGCCTTCTTCATAGACCTTGGTCTCAACAGTGTGCTTCAAGGACAACTCTCCCCCCTGCAGTGCCATCATCCTCACCTGCTCTCCTTCCTCATGGTGGAGGTCCACTCTGTCCCATCATCAGAGGTGGTGAGTGGGGTGGAGATGGGTGTGTGGGCCACTGTGTGTTTGTCTTGTTGTGTGTGTGTGGTGTCCTCACAATCCTCTTCCTCTTTGCCAGCTCATCGTCGATTCTGACCAAGGCCTCTCTCCCTTTGACGCTCTGTTGACAAAAACCAGTAGTTCGGTCGGTTGTGCTCAAACTCCTGCTCAAATACAGGTGATTACGTGACTAGTACTGCTAGACTACTCTTTCATTCATGATTATCTTGTAATCATGTATATACAACATTTTAAAATGCCCCTCACTGTTTGATTAAATTCATGTTTGTTTTTGAAGCTTTGATGACGTGAAAGACTACCTGCAGCAGCACCTGACAGCAGGTTGAACAGAGCAACATCTTGGAGGAATCAGACAAGAAGGAACTGTATTGTCTGTATATCAA
>NW_019943716.1:184537-184863 GCF_002910315.2 Salvelinus sp. IW2-2015 | reverse complement strand
TTGACTCATCTGTCTGGAGGTAGGTGTATATATGGCCCATTTGAATCTACAGTAGCATTTATGTGGTTGGTGTATGTAAAGAGTTATGCATCAGTAATTGTTGGTGTGAAGAGATATCGGCTAAGTACATTGACTTGACTGTTTGGAGTTGATGCAAAATCCTAGCCTTAAAAGTAATACATAGTGTCATGCTTGAAACTCAGTCTTTACTGCTGTGGATTTAGTTATGTCAATGGCTACATGTGCTATTTCAGTGAATAATGATATTTCAGTGACGCGTGCTATTTCAGTGAATAATGCTATTTCAGTGAATAATGCTATTTCAG
>NW_019943716.1:175691-184530 GCF_002910315.2 Salvelinus sp. IW2-2015 | reverse complement strand
TGCTATTTCAGTGAATAATGCTATTTCAGTGAATAAGGCTATTTCAGGGACGCGTGCTATTTCAGGGACGCGTGCTATTTCAGGGACGCGTGCTATTTCAGGGACGCGTGCTATTTCAGGGACTTGTGCTATTTCAGTGAATAGTGCTATTTCAGTGAATAGTGCTATTTCAGTGAATAGTGCTATTTCAGTGAATAATGCTATTTCAGTGACGTGTGCTATTTCAGTGAATAATGCTATTTCAAACAGCTACATGTAGAGTTTTTGCATTGTCATTTCAGAAAATGTCCATAATATTATATCTGCAGTAATAGTGGAATGATAGTGTTTCACACACAAAATAGCATTCTAAAATGCAGACTTGCTATTTGACAACAAAAGCCAGATGGGAAAACTGCACTCTCCCTCTTACATCGACGTCACTAAAAGGCGTGGTCATCTCCTCATCGAGCACAACGAACAATGGCAGACTGGGGCAAGCGGCCAATGTAGAAATCGCTTTGTCATTGTCTGGTTACTGAAATTCCATGCTCAATTTCAGTATATGTGAGAAAACAAGCACTGAATAGTGTAGGGAATCATTGTACCATCTAAATCACTGTGAAATATGTTTTCAATTACCAAAAATATTATTTTTACGGCTGTTTTTGAAGTTGATAGACGTAACTGAAAGTAAAATAGTCTTGCTATCAAGAATCCTTGGGAAGTCAGATGGCACTAACCTCTCCACCGTGTTGCGGGGCAGGGAAGGGAATTGTTTATATTGAGCCTAAGTGTAGTTGCAGTTCACCAAGCTTCTACATGGGTGACACATTCTACATGTAGCATCTTTCAGTGAAATGCTTTTTCAGTGARATCATTGTCACACCCTCCTCTCCATCCCAGGATTCCATGTTTGAGCGGATGCAGTGCCACACGGCGGCGGAGCAGCAGGCCTGCATGCAGGATGAGAYGGTCTTCCTGGGGGACTTCCTGCAGTTGGATGCCGGRCACGCAGCCACCGTAGAGTACCTGCAGCAGGTGGCCAGGGTGCGCATGGGGCTGGACAGGGCTGCAGACCTGCTGGTCCACATGCTGTCTGCTGCCACAGGTACGTACGTCATCCTGGATCCTGTTCAGTAGGGTACAACTAGTATTGGGTCATTTCAAGTAGTCTGCCAGTATCACTCCATTTAATAAKGMTTTTTTCTTCCATTTTGTTCCTYTTGAACACTACCCTTGTTTCAAAATGATACTTGCTGGTGTAGGTCAACTGTCGTACAATATATATGATTGATTTGATAGACTATTCAATGATTTAATTAATACAGTAGGACGGCAGGTAGCCTAGCGGTTAGATTGTTGGGTCAGTAACTGAAAGGTTGCTGGTTTGAATACCTGAGCCGACAAGGTGGAAAATCTGTCGATGTGCTCTTGAGCAAGGCATTTAACCTTAATTTGCTCAAGGGGCGCCATACTACTATGGCTGACTCTGTAAAACAACATATCTAACTTCATCTACCTGGTGTATGTGACTATTAAACCTATCTATTTAAAAAAATGAGTATATGTTTGCCTAATTATCCTAGTCCTCCTCTCAATCAATCGTATGTGTTCATGTGACGCTTCCCTCTCCCATTATGGTCCAATAGGATCGCAGGAGGAGTCTCCTAACGGCGTTGCGGCCTTCCTGACCAGTGTGGTAGAACTGTGTAGACGCAGCGGGAATGACTGGTACCGGGTCTACCTCYTCCGTAAGATCTGCAGCCAGCGCGGCGTGGAGTTTGTTCAGACACTCCTGAAGGTGGCTGACATCCGGTGGTTGTTCCCTYCTGAAGTTCTGCAGCAGGTAATGGTGGCCATTTTGTCTTTCTTTATAGGAGAGTAATGTAGGGAGCCATAKGATGTCAGTACCAAGCTGGAAGTGGTACAGGGATAGTCAACCTTTTAGCTTAGGGTGTTCTTATTTCATCCATAATGTTTTTAAGTTTGKATTTGTTAAATGGGTATTTAATATCTAGAACCTCATGGCTAGCATTTTTTGAGTATTTTACAAAGTATTCCTGTATTGATGTGATGATATAAAACGTCTTTCATACCATTTTAACCACTCTTGRTATCTTCTGTTGTCCTTCAGAATGAAGATGGCAGCCAGATAGACCAATATCTTGTGTGTGGAGAGGATTACAAGACGATCCGAGATGCTGTTGCCAAGGCAATGATGGAAGGCAAACTCGAGGGATTGGACAACGCTTGTGAGGTATTGTTGTAGTTCTACTTTACTTCATAACTGAAACACCTGCAGAACATTTTGCATAAGCTTGTGATTTGATTTTGCTTGTTCATTTGTATGTTCTTTCTATCAGATATTCTGTTTTTAAAGTGTTAAAGGCCCAGTGCAGTCAAAACATGATTTTCCTGTGTGTAATATTCCACACGGAGGTTGGAATATACTGTGAAAGTGATGATACTGCCCTATTGTGTGAGAGCTGTTTTTCAGCCTGTTTTGGTGGGATGGAGTTTTGGCCTTCCATGGTGACATCACCATGCAGTAAATTAGTTAATAGACCAATAAGAAAGAGTTCCAAATCTCTGCCAATAACAGCAAGTTTTCAGTTTCATCCCCTCAGCCACTCCCTCAGACAGTCGAGCAAAATTCTTGCTTGAGAAATTCTCTGTTTAAGCTATGTTCTGGGTATTTAATTGTTACCAATAAATTATTTTGATATTGGGGATAAACACTGATTGGGAATGTGTGTGTGTGTGCGTGTGTGGTGTGTGTGTGCAGGGCTGTAAATGTCCTCCACAGAAGAAGGCAGTCTACCTGCTCCTGGCCTTGTTCAGAGAAGTCACCTCTCTCTACAGATCAGCCAATGACAGCTTCCATCCTAAACCTGTGGTAGAGTCCTTATACAAAGACAAAATACTGTGACGTAGTCCCAATTCTCTCCTTCCTACCCTTCACTGATTTGAAGGATAATGACTGATATAAGACATATGGTGGAAACTCCTACTAGCCATGTAACACCAATCAAATGCTTTTAGATTTGCGGGAAGTAGTGAATGAGTGCACATGTCAGGAGAAAGGAATATTTTGTCAGTCTCCTCAGCTTCCATACTTCACCTGTCTTTACACCTAGAGCTAACACTGTGTATCAACTGTCTCCTCAGCTTCCATACTTCACCTGTCTCTTAATGTGTCTTCAAACTAAAGCTAACACTGTGTATCAACTGTCTCCTCAGCTTCCATACTTCACCTGTCTCTTTAATAGTGTCTTCACACCTAAAGTTAACACTGTATATCAACTGTCTCCTCTCAGCTTCCATACTTCACCTGTCTCTTTAAGTGTCTTCACACCTAAAGCTAACACTGTATCCCTCCAGCAATGCCAGGCCCTGTTGGCTTTCATCCAGGCCTCCAAGGTGCTTGGTTGCAGCCCAGAGGTGAGGGCCTTCGCCCAGGCCCTGGTGGCCAACCGGCTGGGGCCCCTGGAGGTCCGTCCCGGGGCCTCTGGGGCCCAGTGTGTGGTGGTGGAGCTGAGCGTRCACCTGGCTGCAGTGCTGCTCTGTGGGAACCAGGGTCTACTGACGCCCCTCCAGCAGCTGGCACTACTGCCTGCCAACATGCAGGTGGGAACACTGTAGCTGCGTGCCCAATGGCACACTGTTTCCTATGTAGTGCACTACTTTAGTTTTGATTATAGTCCATAGGGTAAGGAKTAGTTAAGAACTCCCCTCACCTGGTTGCCAAGGTCTTCATTTGACATGAATAGAAAGGAAATAACAAAAAKCAGCTTACACACGGTCCTACAGGAATTTAGTTTGACAACCCTGGTCTGGAAGGAATCCAGGCTAAACCCTTTTCACACTACTGAGCCGAGCCAAGCTGTACTGGGTTGGCCTGGTATGCATTCAACACTTAATAGAATGGTGCTGAAATGGCAACCTGTGAAAATAAATATCAATGCCAGCGCAGTATGGTTTGYCTTTGCCCTGTAGTCTGAAAATGGTTGGTTGATTAATTATTGAAATCCTTAAAAAGGCCTATCCACCACATCAGTGAAGTATCAGTCAATACAGTCCGTAGAAAYCAACAGTGTTCAACACATTAACGGCAGTGACTTATCTCCAGGGTGGTCCTAGTATCCCGTTCTGTTCATGTATAGTCCYGCTAACGTTGATGTTTGTTCCTGTGTGTCTATAGAGAGCCTTCCTCCCCACCATGCCAGAGGACATGCTAGCAGTGGCTCACAAAGCRATGGGGCAGCTGCAGTGGTARTGTAAGTATAGTAACGGCCACAACAAAGGATGTGTGAATTTTGAAAGATTTAGCAGATTTAACTGTCTAAAATGTGAAGTCGTCAAGCTTTTCTTCTGCTCTTCCACAGTTTGTCCCAACAAACACCCGTGCACCATCGGTGAGGTACGTAACATTTGAGTTTGTTCTGAATAATCTTATCTTTGGCCCTAACTTTCAGTGTAAGTACTGTTTCTCAGAATCTCTCTCTCTCCTACCAATCTGTCTGACCCCTCTAACCACAGTGTGGCCAGCCCATGGAGAGGAGTCGCTGCCTGGACTGTGGCCTTGAGATTGGAGGGGACAACCACATGGCTGTCCCTGGCTTCCAAGCCGTTCAGATTCAGTAAGTGGGATTTTTATGGAATTTCTAAAAGACAGTTGATAATGGCTTGAGCAGGTGCTGCACTGTGCAGACTTCGGTTCAAACAGTATTTTATTTTATAAAAATTGTTTAGCTGTGCTTGATTGAGCTGACCTTCGCCTAATGGAACCAATGGAATAGCCCCCAAAGTACAAACCCCACCCATCTGGTCATCCAAGCAGGCTCATACTATTTGAACCCAGGTCTGGTATCATGACAGCACTGGAGAATGGAGAAAAACAAATGTTGTTTTTCCCCTTCTTCACAGGGGTGACCGCACCCAGACCGGCCACATCCTGGGAGAGCCCAGACGGAGAGACAACCTGGACATGCAGGACACCAAGAACATGTCCCCAGTGCCCTTTAACCTGCTGCGCCTGATCACACACATGGCCATGCTGCTAGGGGCCAGCAGTCACCCCCAGGTAAGTACACTAGAGCAGGGGTTTTCAAACGTGTCCTCTGAACACAAGCGCGTCCATGGTGTTGGAACTATTCAGCGTTAACACATCTGATTCAACTGATCAACGAATCATCAAGCATTTAGGGCTCTCGAGTGGCGCGCGGTCTAAGGGCACAGCATCTCAGTGCAGAGGCGTCATACAGTCCCTGGTTCGAATCGGCTGTTATCACATCTGGCCGTGCGCACAATTTCCCAGCGTTGTGGGTTTGGCGGGGTAGGCCGTCATTTGTAAATAAGAATTTGTTCTTAACTGACTTGCCTAGTTAAATAAAGGTTAAAAATATTTTTTTACTATTTTATTTTGATTAAGGTGAATTAGAGTTTGTTCAGGGCCCAAACAACATAAAGTGTTGAAATGTCTGAGGAAGGTTGAAAACTCACTGCACTAGATTGGAGGGTAACCAGCTGTACATGCATGGAAAGGGGTTATTGTTTGACTGTTATCCAGTGGTGACGTTACATCTCTGAAGGACACTTGCCTCAAACGGAGTCTCTTGATCTCCACTCTTACTCTCTGATCTCCAGGCTATTTCTACATGCTTCACTCTCGCTCTCTTTCATCTCCACTCCCTCCATTTCTCACTCCCTCTACCCTCCCCCTCTCTCTCTCTCTGTAGGTCATCGGTGCCATCATCAAGCCCCCAGTGCCCGACCCCGGTGCGTTCCTGTGGGCCCACCTGTTGAAGGACATGGAGCAGGTGACCAGGTCGCTGGGGAAGGGGTCTGACGACACGGTCAACACCGTCCACCTGGTCATCAGCAGCCTTCTGGYGCCCCACCAGCCTGGCCAGTGTAAGAGACCAGAAACACCTTCATGTCCTCAATAGGTTTACAATCACTAAAAACAAGCATCGCCTTAGGCCACTAATACTGTCTGATTATAAGCCAACTAAGCATGCTAACGGTGCTATTAAATTAGCCATCCCTTATTAAAGTTMTAGAATCATATGTACATTCTTTACCATTATTGTTATTGAATCATTGTCTGTGATTGATATCAGACGCTGAAAGTTTGCTTCTCTCTCCAGGGCCTGTTCCCTATGACAACCTGCTCTCCACCAAGGAGGCCCGAAACGGCTGGGAGACCACCGTCAGCAATGACATCATCACACCTCAGCTGAAGGTACCAACTAATTACATCAGTCACCATTTGACTCAGTTCATCATCTCTCAGATGATTAAATGACTCTAGTACCTTTTTAATACAGTTAACAATATTTGTTTTCTTTCGGTGGTKCATCTATAACTGTCGTGTTTATTAGAGCACGCAACGGAAAACGTTTTAAAATGTTTGCAATGGGATTATTTATTTTTTGGTGCATTTTCTTATTGGACAAGTCTAGGTAGTCCCTCTCTTATTTAATGTGTTTTCTTCTGTTTAGTGTTTAATGAACACCGCCCTGAATAACAGAATCATTATCTAKATGAGACCCTTTCTTCCCCCTCTGTCTCTCTCTCCCCTCCTCRRATCTCGTCTCCAGCACCTGGACAGGCGGCTGAAGGAAGTGAACGCCTTCGTCCGGGCCGACTTGCGGGTCTCCTCCAACCCTGTGATGAGGCTGGTGTTCGGGGACCCGCGCCTCTTCCTGGCCTCTCTGCCCCGGGAGTCTCTGATCCACAGTTCGGCTGTGTGGAGCTGCAGGGAGCGGGTGTCTCTACTCAGCCTCACCCACATCGTGGAGCAGCACAACGGCAGGGACACTCTGCCCATGCTCTGGCGGTTCCTGCAGAGGGTAAGAGCTGWGGCACCGCTGAACGAAACCTTGGTCTTATTCATTAGTGCACAGCGTAGCAAAATGTTTTGCAATGGAAGCGAGCGTTTCTTATTGGACAGGTTCTTGTAGTCTCTCCTTGTTCCGGTAATCATGGTCYCATCCACATTAATGTAGAAGTGTTTAGAAACATATTTTATTCTTATTTACAATAAAAGTGACTCCAAAGTGACACAATACATTATTTACCATTAGTTTCTATTGGGCAATTGGGCACAGAGAAAACTCGAAACACAACCAAAACATTCATTATAATGTAATAATAAAAGTGTTTACAGTCTCATTCATCACAATGTTGGTCAGGACCTTCGTTTCTGTGCAGTGTGAATTAGCATTTGTTTGTTTTACAGCTCGTCATCCCTGTGGATTTTGGCTTGCCGTAACTCACACCCTCCCCCCCCTGTGATTGGTCTGGTGACAGAGAGGCAGGAGCTGGCGGTTGGTGACGTTCCTGTCTGACATCTGGCACTGCAGAGAGAATGCTGGGTAAGAGGTTCCATGATTACGTGTATCTGAACCTTCACCGGCCCGTCACTCATGCTGACTTCTCCACAGCCAGAAAGCACGTACTAGTTTAAAAACTTATACTTCTGGTTAGTCCCAGCTAACTGAGTACATCCAATCATGAGGAAACAATCAGTAGGTAGTTGTGTTTGTGTTTATTAGGCCCATGGATAGCAGCGAGCAGATAATCATTAGTTCTCGACTCCTAACTGAAGGCCAGCCGAGCTAAGCTGTAGTGGTATGGGCCTGGTTATGCCTCCACCATTACGGCTTGGAAGTGCGAACGACGAGAGTCGGCACAGTAGCAGAATTCAGGCGCAGAACATCACTAGTGTCCAATTACTAATGTGGTGGATTCCGGTAGTTGGTTTAGCAATATCGGCTCCTTCCATGTGGAAATTATCTCTGATGGTATAGTTGTCACAGCCTCACTCACAGCCTGGATACCTGTAGAAAACGGGTCATACGAATCTTTTCCTGACAACATGGAAGTCAGACTCCGGGTTCTCCTAGGAACATACGAAACGGTATGTAGCACAGAAATCGTTATGCAACCAACACTCTAAGGTCTCTACTTAATAAAGAATAATAATAAATTATATACAATATTTTAAAAATTATGTCTCTTATGGAGTAGGTGAGCATTCTAGCAATGAATTTCTTAATCTGCTTTTTCTTTTGGATTAATAATCTGTGTTTTGGCTCTGACCCAGTGAGATTAAAATCCTGTGCTGGTTCTGACCCCTGTGTGAGACCTGAGACCGAACCAGTGACTTCCTGGTTCTGTTGCCACGGCGACAGGGTTCCGGCCTGTGTTCCACGGCGCTGGTCACTACCTCTATCGCCCTGACAACGAAACTGGTCTACTGCGTGGACAAGACACTGGAGAGGAGACCAGGTGAGGGTGCTGTTGTCCTATTTATTTACACTCATCTGGGGCCGTATGTAACCCAGTCATCTCAGAGTAGGAGTGCTGATTGCAGATCACAAATAAGATCCCGTGGATGGGGGGACCTGATCCGGGACCAGCGCTCCTACTCTGATACATATGGACCTGTCTCATTTTAGGCTTATTGAAAAAAGCTGTTTTGCATGGTTGGTCTGAGATGTACAGACAGAAAGGGAAGGGAAAGGGGATACCTAGTTCAGTTGTGACAACTGAATACGTGTCTTCCGGCATTTAACCACAGAGTAGGTGGTCCACGTCATCGGCGCCAGAGGAGCAGTTGTTGTTGGGGGTTAACTGCCTTGCTGCAGGGGCAGAACGGCAGATTTTTCCACCTTGGCCGGCTCAGGGGATTCAAACCAGCGACATTTGGTTATGTGGTCCAACATTCTTAACCGCTAGGCCTCAGTGGTTCCCAACCTTTTCGGTTAACTATACCACGAAATTTAATTTTACTCTGCCCAGAGTCACTCCTGAAGTACCCACTTGTGCATTTTTACAAATGGTACGGACT
>NW_019943716.1:158394-175398 GCF_002910315.2 Salvelinus sp. IW2-2015 | reverse complement strand
TTGGTTCTGTCCAACTGCCAGTACAGTGTGGAGCGTGGCCAGGAGGCCCTGCACGAGTACGACCTGCCCAAGATCCAGCAGCAGATCCTGGCCCGTTTCCTGCAGGGAAAGCCACTCATCACCCTCAARGTGAGTCTGTCTGTCTGTCTGTCAGCAGTCGGTAAGTCAAATGTACAGTTCTCGGCATCGACAAAGTTACTAAATGCCTGTGCTGCAGCAAGGTCAATCAATCAAATGTATTTATAAAGCCCTTTTTACATCAGCCGATGTCACAAAGTGCTGTACAGAAACGCAGCCTAAAACCCCAAACAGCAAGCAATGCAGATGTAGAAGCACGGTGGTTAGGAACAACTCCATAGAAAGGCCAGAACCTAGGAAGAAACCTAGAGAAGAACCAGGCTATGAGGGGTGGCCAGTCCTCTTCTTTCTGTGTCGGGTGGAGATTATAACAGAACATGGCCAAGATGTTCAAATGTTAAAAGATGACCAGCAGGGTCAGATAATAATAATCACAGTGGTTGTAGAGAGTGCAACAGGATAGCACCTCCGGAGTAAATGTCAGTTGGCTTTTCATAGCCGATCATTCAGAGTTAGAGACAACAGGTGCAGTAGAGAGAGAGAGAGTCCAAAACAGCAGGTCCAGGATAAGGTAGCACGTCCAGTGAACATGTCAGGGTTCCATAACCGCAGGCAGAACAGTTAAAACTGGAGCAGCAGCATGACCAGGTGGACTGGGGACAGCAAGGAGTCATCATGCCAGGTAGTCCTGAGACATGGTCCTAGGGCTCAGGTCCTCCTCCTCCGAGAGAGAATTAGAGGGAGCATACTTAAATTCACACAAGGTACATTGTTAATGTGACAAACTCTCTCGTAGGGTAACGCCAAATTCATTAGCAATCGTCTAACAATAACAAATGTAATGAAATACATTTTTGAAATATGCTCTTAAATGGTGCAACTACATCCACGTATAAACATATTTTTTACTGAAGTTAGTGTGCGGTAGAGGTTCGACCAGAACTGTATAGATTTCTCTTTTTACAGAAACACTCAGCTGTCACAAGCTGCGTTTTCACATTCTGATCTTTTTTTCACTAGTCATATCAGCTCTAAAAAAGATCTGATGTGATTGTCAACAGACCAATTAGAGTAAAAAAGATCAGAATGAGTCTGCCTGTGTAACGCAGCCAAAGTGAGGTAAAGACAAGAGTTACTATATGACCGTGTATTACACAGGTTTTGATGTGTTGCTTACCCCTCATACAGGGAATCCAACCCTGGTGAACAGACATGACCGCAATTTGAAAATATCCTCAAGGACGTGAAAGGAAAGGTTCAACAGGTAAGTCACAGTAACTCTGGTGACATGTTGTCACATGGTATGATATGAACGGGGAAATCTGGTATTTGGTTCACTACATCCAATTTCTGGAACACAAACCCTGGCATGAGGTTGAGTTTATCCTGTTCTACGCCTGGTCCACGTCTCTGTCATTTCCCTTTGTGTCCCTAGGAGCCCCTGCCCATCCTGACCCTGTCGGCGCTGGCCGGGGAGCTGCAGTCATACAGCGAGGTGTGTGAGGCGCTCTCCACCGTGGAGGTGGCTCTGGGCTTCCTGGCCATGACGGGAGGCGAGCCACAGCTGCAGCTGCAGCGCTACCTGGAGAGGTTCTGCAAGATGGGAGACCAGACTGGCCACACATCCTCAAGGTCAGCCCCCTTCCTCCGTCCTCCGTCTGGAGCAGTAACATACCTCGGTGTCCTACCATCTCTTTCTTCCTCTGGTTTAGCAGCTAGCTGAGAGCCTAAAGCCTGATTGTTTCACTGCTCTCTCCATCTAGCTGGCTCCTCATTGGCTTCCTTACAGGAACCAGTAAACAGATGGATACCCTTAAGAGAAACGTAGTGACTTAATGTTCTGTCTTGTTGTCGTCAGCTTTTTGGGGTATATAGCTAGCATATTAATCAATTAGTATCTAGCCTAATTTGGTATTAATTGTAGCCGAAAGTTAATACAACACATCCTCGGTAAGGTGAGCTCTTTCAAGAAAGAACCCATTAGCAGGGATTTCATGTTTTCTGACCATGTGATTAGAGGTTATATTAAAACTAAGGGATAGTTCACCAAATGACAAAAGTACATGTTGGTTTCTGACCCTGTAAGCAGTCTAATTGACTATTGACAAGGTAAGACAGCATTGCCATTATTTGTTTTGTTTACCTGGCCATTGTTTCAAATTCTAACCTTTTTAGCACAAATCCAGTGCAATGTTGCCCTGAGCAGGTGTAGTCTGAGTCACTGTGTTGTCCTCATGCAGGCCCTGAGCAGGTGTAGTCTGAGTCACTGTGTTGTCCTGGTTGCCCTCATGCAGGCGCCTGAGCAGGTGTAGTCTGAGTCACTGTGTTGTCCTGTTGTCCTCATGCAGGCCTGAGCAGGTGTAGTCTGAGTCACTGTGTTGTCCTGTTGTCTCATGCAGGCCCTGAGCAGGTGTAGTCTGAGTCACTGTGTTGTCCTGTTGTCCTCATGCAGGCCCTGAGCAGGTGTAGTCTGAAACACTGTGTGGCCCTGTGGCAGCTCCTCACCTCCCTCAAGTCTGAGAACATGCTGCGCCTCAAGAGGTAAGCACGACGAGACAACACACATTCACCAGACAAGTCTTCACATGATTTTGTTAGGGTCAGTGTTTTTTTACCACGGTTATGAAGTTGTTTGTCTGGATTGCTGTTTGTGTGGGTGAGATCTACTTGTATTACTTACAACATAAGTTGTAACATTGTGACTTAAGTATACTAACTTACAAAATTCAGTTACACTAACTCAACAAATTCAGTTACACAAACTCACAAAATTCAGTTACACTAAACTACAAAACTACAGTTACACTAACTTTAGTTATACTAACTTACAATATTCAGTTACATTAACCTTAGACAAAATTCGTTACCCTAACATTACAAAATTCAGTAAAACTAACTTTAGTTACACTAACTTAAATAATCTGATAAATAGCAAATGATCATAATGTCATGTTACACCCTAGTGTATATCTATTAAAGTTTCACTAAACCCCGCCTCTCCATTCTCCTTCCCTCCCATCCTCAGGACGGCCGTTTGTGGGGGTGTCAGAGGAATACAGGAAATCCCCTGGGAGATGAAGAGCGGAGGCTACTCACTACGTTCTTCACAAGAGCAGCGCTGACTCGTTCCTGGGGAGATGCATGAGTTTCTGCTGCTGGTCCTGAAGAGCCCCCGTGCTCCGACACATACAGGCTGACTGGGGGTAAGCCAAGGGGATAACAGCTAGCTGGCCTGGTGTAGTCTCTCTTACACTCTTAGCGGTTACATTTTTGATATTGTAGTATTGTTTACATCACATGAACATCATGTACAGTACCAGTCAAAAGTTTGGACACACCTACTCATTCAAGTTTTTTTTTTCTTTTTTTTTCTTCTACATGTACATCACAACTATGAAATAAACACATATGGAATCATGTAGCACCAACAATGTGTGAATATGAAAATATTTTTTTTGATTCAATAAAGTATCCACCCTTTGCCTTGATGACCGGTTTGCACACTCTTGGCGTTCTCTCAACAGCTTCACCTGGAATGCTTTCCAACAGTCTTAAAGGAGTTCCCACATATGGTGAGCACTTGTTGGCGGCTTTCCTTCAGTCTGCTGTCCTACTCATCCAAAACCATCTCAAATTGGGTTGAGGTTAGGTGATTGTTAGAGACCAGGTCCATCCTATGCACAGCACTCCATCACTCCTCCTTCTTTGGTCAAACAGCCCTTACACAGCCTGGAGGTGTGTCTGGTCATTGTTCTGTTGAAAACACAATGATAGTCCCACTAAGCGCAAACCAGATGGGATGGCCTATCGCTGCACGAATGCTGCGGTAGCCATGCTGGTTAAATGTGCTAGTGTGTTAGTATAACAAGCAGTGTTATAATAACACCAGTAATAACACCAGTGACTAGATCAATAAAAAAGTGGTCAGATGAAGCAGATACTAAGTACAGGACTGTTTTTGGCTAGCACAGACTGGAATATGATTCCAGGATTCCTCCAATGGCATTGATGAGTAACCACATTAGTCATTGGCTTCATCAATAAGTGCATCGATGACATCGTCCCCACAGTGACCGTACGTCGTACATACCCCACAGAAGCCATGGATACAGGCAACATTCCGCACTGAGCTACAAGGCTAGAGCTGCCGCCTTTCAAGGAGCGGGACTCCTAACGCGGAAGCTTATAAGAAATCCGCGCTATGCCCTCCGACAAACCATCAAACAGGCCAAAACGTAATTACAGGACTAAGACGAATCGCTACTATAACTAGTTTGAAGCTCGTCAGGGTGGGGGGCATTGCAAACCCATTACATGACTTTACAAAAGGGAAGCGACAGCGAGAGCTGCCCAAGTGACATGAGCCACCAGACGAGCTAACTTCTTCTATGCTCGCTTCGAGGCAACATACACACTGAAACATGCATGAGAGCACCAGCTTTCGAAGACTGTGGTGCATTAGCGAACTCCGCAGCCGACTGTGAGTAACGACCTTATTAAACCAGGTCAACATTCCAAGCCGCAGGCCAGACGGATTACCAGGACGTGTACTGTGAGCATGCGCTGACCAACCTGGCAAGTGGTCTTCGAACTGGAATGTATCAACCTCTCGCTATCTGATTCTGTAATACCAACATGTTTAAAGAAGACCACCATAGTGCATGTGCCCAAGCAACATAAGGGGTAACATGCTAAATGACTACCAGACCCGTAGCACTCACGTCTGAGGCCATGAAGGTGCTTTGAAATGGCCTGGGTCATGGCTCACATTCAACACCATTACCCAGAAACCCTGACCCCGCTAAATCTCAGCATAAACCAAAGCTCACAAAAACAGATCCACAGATGACACAATCTCTTTTCACTCCCACTGCACCTTTCCCACCTGGCACAAAGGAACACCATGTGAGAATGCTAATTCATCTGACCATATAGCTCAGCGTTCAACAACCATAGTGCCCTCAAAAGCTCATCAATAAGCTAAGGAACCCTGGGACTAAACACTCACTCTGCAACTGATCCTGGACTTCCTGACGGGCCGCCCCCAGGGTGGTAAGGGTAGGTACACACACATCCGCCGTGCTGAATCCTCAACACGGGCCCCCAGGGGTGCGTGCCCCTGTTCACTCAAGACTGCACGACTTCCAACACCATCATTAAGTTTGGCCGGTGACACAACGATGGTAGGCCTGATTTCAACGACGAGAACAGCCTATAGTTGAGGTCAGAGACCTGGCCGTGTGGTGCCAGGACAAACAACTCTCCCTCGAACGTTGGATCCAAGTTTGATTGTGACTACAAGGAAAAAAAAGAGGAACTGAGCAACACCACCCATTCTCACTCAGACGGGCTATTGTGGAGGCAGGTTGCAGAGCTTCAAGTCCTTGTGTCCACATCACCAGCAAAACTAACATAGGTCCAAGCAACCAAGCACAGCTGTGAAGAGGTGCATGGACAAAACCTATTCCCCCTCACGGAGACAGAAAAGATTTTGGCTATGGTGCTCAGAGAGAGCATCATTGAAGAGCATCCTGATGTTGGATTCACTGCCTGTGTATGGCAAACTGCTCTGCTGCCGGGACGCAAGGCACTACAGAGGGAGTGGCGAACGGCCCCAGATACATCACTGGGGCAAGCTTTCCCTCATCCAGGACCTCTATACCAGGCGGTGTCAGAGGAAGCCCTAAAAATTGTCAAAGACGCCAGCGCAACCTAGTCTAGGACTGTTCTCTCTGCTTACCAGCACAGCAAGCGGGTACCAGAGCACGCAAGTTAGGTCCAAGAGGCATTCTAAACCAGCTTTCTACCCCCAACCAAGAGACCTCCTGCACATCTAATGAAATGGCTCACCCAGAGATTGCATTGCCCCCCGCCCCCTCTTTTAACACCGTTCCTCTGTTGTATCAATCTCTGCATAGTCACTTTAATAAACTCTACCGTACATGTACCTATATTACTCAAAAACCGTGTGCCCCGCACATGGATCTGTACCGGTACCCCCTTGTGTGTAATATATATATCTTCGCAATTGGTTATTTTACTGCTGCTTTTTAATTACTTCTACTTTATTATTCTTATCAATTTTTTTTTTAACTGCGTTGTTGGTTAAGGGGCTCGTAAGTAAGGCATTCCACTAAGAGGTCCACACCTGTTGTATTGCGGCAGCTGTGATTAATAACATGTGATTGAATGATGTCTTTCTTGTTTGCTTATTTGAAAACTGTCTTAATTTTACCAAATGAGGGCTATCTTCTTATACCACCACTACTTGTCAAACTGAATTGCTCAAACGCATTAGAAGGAGAAAATTCCACAAAAATGATCTTTTTAACAAGGCACACCTGTTATTTGAAATGAATTACAGGTGACTACCTACATGAGGCTGTTGAGAGAATGCCAAGAGTGTGCAAAGCTGTCATCAAGGCAAAGGGTGGCTGCTAGAAAATAATTTCATTACTTTAACACTTTTTTTTTTGGTTACTATATGATTCCATATGTGTTATTTCATGTTTTGATGTCTTCATATTATTATACAATGTAGAAAATAGTAAAAATAAAGAAAAACCCTTGAATGAGTAGGTGTGCTAACAGTTTTGACTGGTACTGTATATGTTTCATAAGGGCCACAAACATCTCCGTGTGAGGCATGTTTGAAAATCACAAAAACTTACACACACAAGAAAGTTAACAGAGTGTCCATTATCCTCTCCTCCATTGTCCTGCAGCCTGAAAGACACCCTGGTGTCCCTACATGGAGCGGAAAGACCTTGACGTTCCCCACGACGTGGTCGAGTTGTTCCCCGGAGAGATCAACCTGGCTCAGTACATAGAAGCTGGACGTTCAGTGTGGAAGTTCACCGTGGCCTTCAAACAGGAGCGCAGCCAGAGATAGCTCAACCACCTCCTCACTGATTTTACTCTGCCTTTGGCTGCGTCCCACATGGATCCCTATTCCCTACATAGTGCACTGCTTTTTTCTTCCTGAAGAGTCAAACATCATTTTCATACTTTTATTGGTTTTTAGACAGGACAGTATGAAGTCAGGGGGACAGACTATGTTGGAGGAATGACAAGTCGYAAGGGAGCATAGCCAAAGCTCCAACCCCCAGACTCCGCCAATGTAGTGCACTACTTTTGACCGACCAGGTTGGGGTGCCATTTCAGATGCAGACTTTGTACAGACTTTATAGTACCAGTATACTGTATGTAAGGGCCACAGATATGTTTACAATCATGTTTAAGAATAGACTTATATATATAGATGCATTTGTTTTACACAGTGGAACATGCAATGAGTGCCTTTTGGGAAATACGTTTCAAAGTGCCAGCAGGCAGGTTCTACTCATGTACAATACCTATAAACMGTATAATTCTGGTATCTAAAAGGTAAAATGTGATTTGTACAATGAATGAAGGGGAGGAAATTACAAAAMGTGTAGTTAGCAAATATTTGTCCATTTGTTTTATTAGTTGATAAATATGCAAATCCAGTGGAGGCTGCTGAGAGGAGGACGGCTCATAATGTCTGGAACGGAGCGAATGGAATGTCATCAAACGCATGGAAACCATGTGTTTATGTATTTGATACCATTCCACCTATTCCTCTCCAGCCATTACCACAAGCCTGTCCTCCRCAATTCAGGTGCCACCAACCTCCTGTAATGCATAAAATMTTTGATTGCTGATGGTCTTGTGTGCACTTTTCCAATGTGAATTTCTCTGTCACGTAGTGGAGGGAAAGACTGAATTCTATATCGCTAGACTTCTGGTCTTAGACTCAGGGATGCAACCAGGTGAGATGTTGGGCTATAACTCTGGGGTCTGACATTTTTATCTCAACCAAACAGCAATCAAGAAAATAATCAAGATTTATCATAGGGGATGTTATCTAATGGGGGAAATGAGTTGGCACATTTCTGAAGCTACCTTGTTATTAATATCTACCGTGTCCCCAATGGAAAAGTAGGTTTTAAAATTCACTTTGTCCGTTAGGGCCACCYTAGATATCTATTTACATGGCTTTGCCTCAAGTGATATATGTTTGGTTCTTTCGTAACGGACTCATCTTCAATCATCTACTCAAAAATGGCATGACAATTTCCACTTTCAGAATCACTGCCTTGCAGAATAAACCATGCTCATTGTATTTTGCAGTTTAAGTTCCTCTTGTTGAACTTAAAGTTGGACCAAATGTTGTTTCTGTGTTCCATTTTATTGCTGAAGAGCGTGCGTGACATGCATGTCGATTATATGTTGAAACAAAAATAAATGGCTTTGACCTCTCACAAATCTTTCTTTGCCTGGCACATTCTTCTCTGATCTTTCTTGCCGCCACTAAAGACTTTAAACAAGACATCATTCGCATCAAAAAGAACAGCTTAGTTCAAGACTGGTGTGTAGCGAATATACCATTTAAAGTGACTGCCCATTTTGAGGTCATAATCAAATGTATCGTTTGTGGTTGTAACACATACTGAAAAGAAGATAAACAAGCCATCATTTTCTTTAACTGACCGACGTGGTCTCCATACCCCAAAGTCAAAATGCAGCACAACAAACTCTGTTCTATTTCTATATTTAGCACACAAGCAGTCACACATTTGGACAAATAAAATGATATTTTATTAGATTATAATAGTTGAAGTAAAATCGGAAATCAAAGTTTATTTGTTAATTGCACAGGATACACTGTGTACACAGTACAATGAAATGCTTGCAGGTTTACCTCAACGTTTGCAACAGAAGTAAAATAAGTAGAATATAATGGAAAGGAAAGAAACGACAAACACAAAAAGGAAAAAATACTAAATCCATAAGCCTCATTATGAACAGGAGAAGGCAGTTTACCTCTGAATATACGTACATTAGATCTAGTATTATTCCAAACTTGTTTAGTAGGGCCCACTTTAAAAAATCTGTAAACGTTCAATTTTACATCAACCAATATTAAATTCATTCCATTTAATTTCATAAAAATTAAAGAACCAATAAATATTATAACTGTTACGATTATCCCCCCCCCCCCCCAAAATGTAAATAACACAAAATAATCAGTCTATTTAATCAACAAAATAAACTGACAAACATTCTGTCAGTCTGGTAATGTTGGCCTCTGGTTTAGAAACTGTGCTGCTACTGTACTAGAATTGGGATTTGCTTAAATGTTTTGTCCTGAGAACTACAATAAAAAGAGTAAACGGAATGGAAATCATTTTCCGATTTAAAGTCGTGGGAAATTAAGGTGTTGGAACTCTGCATTCAGCTATGGCATGCTAACTAAACATTCTCATTGGCTAGCTACTGATTTCAAAAGTTAACTTAACTAAAACATCTTGCAGTACTGTGAGTAGGCTATTTTGAGATTGGTTATGCAAGATGTTATTTTTCAATGATATTCATATTGTCCCATACAATAATCTATATTCTTGTTTTTTATTTTATTTGTAGGTGGGGACCCCACTGCATTTCCCCTGCAACCTTGACTCCACTAGGCGTTGCGACTTTACTTTGATACCACCAAATTAGATGAAACATTATGGTCCGTTCACAAGGCCACATTAAATCAATATCCAGTTCTAAAATGCAGAACAAAAATGCACATTCCTGCCAGAGAACCTGAGATGGTTAAACTGCTCCTTTATCTCACAATTGAGTTTAGCATGACATGTCAAATGTTAATAAAATGACAAACATTAATTTCTGATTACTAAAGCACTTATATTTACTTATTGTAGCATCATCTCAGGTCACAGCTTCAGTGCCTGTTGGGCTTTAGACAAATATCAGCTCCCTCTGTCTGAAAACAGCCTGACCGATGCCCAGGTTTAAAGTGGTGCCGAACTTGTAGAGAGAGACTCACTGGTACAGATATTATCGTCAAAGGATGTTGAGGAAAGAACCTTGCTTGAGTAATGAATGAAAATCCACAGTGCGGTAAAGAGGAAGAGAATTCCCTGCAGGATACCGGCGATGGTGACCCTCATRTGACTGTGMAGACGGGMAGAGGAGAAGGGGCTGCCGCTCTCTTTCATGSTCTTCATGTGTCTGTGCAGGTAGCACACCGTGGCACAGCTTGACKCSACCATCACACAGAGGRKAAAAAGCARYTAGATAATTTTCAAAGACTGACTTGCTATCAGTGTGTGAAGCWGGACTGTTAGAGAGGCAGCARCAGTGGCGTTGGCTYATGTGGTTGWGTTATTAATCYGCACCTTTCTGGGAGAGACATTAGCAGTGCCATTRGTTGATGTGAAARCTGTGSTATTYYTAGGTCCTTTTCCTGAGGAATAAAATTSTCCTGTAGCRCTAACAGCAAATTGAAAAATAACAAACATCCTGTCGCCAAATAGYCCCCAGTAGATGATGCTTTTGATGTTCCTCTTCACCCAGGTGAAGAGAGCTCGCTGGGCAGGGACGATCTGGGTGTAGTAGAAGAAATTCAGCCAMACAGATGTTGACATGCTGGTTGCTGCCATGTACARCATTATTAGYTAAGAAGCAGAGTAAATCTCAGAACRGGCYGAGACCATCCACAAGCATTSTGCTGCAATGAGAGAGACCAGGTAGAAAGTGGTACAGAATACCATAGATCCCAGCAGTAACTTCATGGGCTGTTTGAGTCCCTGACTGCCACGCGGTGGACAGAGCATGCAGAAGATGAAAAATATGTTTGCAAAGATGTTGAGAAAGGTGAGAGGTCCGTTGACTATTGTGAATGACAAGTTGTCCATCATGATACGTGTCATTTTTTAAGAGGTTTTTGTTTGCAGGGATAGCCTATCTTCTCTGTCAGTGTCTGGTGTTCAAATGCTAGACACCCAATCCCAGCCTGGTGTCGGAGACACCGGGAAAACAAACTCAAATGTAGCGTAACCTGTTTACATTGCAGATACATGCAAATGATTGAGGTGTAACGTCAACACAAAAAGCAACTATGCCATTAAGTCCACCTGGCATCGATTAGCATCATTTATGCTACCATTAGTGGCAGAGAAGGATTCAACCTAAACCCGGATTGTAAAAAACAATTCGTAAATGCTTTGTCACGTACACGTATTTTGTAGATGTTATTGGTAGCGCAGCAAAAATATTATGTTTTCTAGCTTCCAACAGTGCAGTAATACCTAACAATACACACAAATTCCCCAAAAATGTAAAGAAAGAAATGAAGAAATATCAGAACGAGTCAGTCGGGGAATATAAAATATATACAGAGTGGACAAAACATTAAGAACACCTGCTGACTAGGTGAGTCCAGGTGAAAACTATGATCCCTTAATGATTCACATCAGTATAGATGAAGGGGAGAAGACAGGTTAAAGAAGGATTTTAAGCCTTGAGAGAATTGAGACAGATTGTGTATGTGTGCCATTCAGAAGGTGAATGGGCAAGACAAAATAATTAAAATGCCTTTTGAACGATGGGTTATGGTAGTAGGTGCCAGGCAACACTGTTTTTTGTCAAGAACTGCAACGCTGGTGGGTTTTTCACGACAACAGTTTCAACGTGAAATCAATAATTAAACAACAGATGGGTCTAATCCTGGATGCTGATTGGTTAAAACCCCATTACTGCCGTTGTCTAGTCCACAAGGTTACCACCAGCTAAATCTATGACATTAAAACACCTTTTTACTCTGTTCCATCTGACTGTTTGCAATCCACTGTCTCATCAGCCCAGCCAAGCAAATTTATTCAACTTGATCTCCACTATAAAAAGCATCTAGACGTGTATTCACATTTCTTTTAGACTAACATTTAGTTTTTAACAGTGGAGATTTGTATAACCCTTGCTGTCTGTCTCCAACATTTTTAAAAGTTGATCTCCAGTTGTCACATAGACTTCGTCTTGCTTGGTACCTAACAACACCTAACTACAATGCAGCTGTGGAAGCCTTGGAGTCAACAGGCCAGCATCCCTGTGGAACGCTTTTTCGACAACTTGTAGAGGTGTTCTGACGAATTTAGGCTGTTCTGAGGAACAATATTTTCAACTCAACAGGTGTACTTAATTTGTTATATATACATTATATGTATATGATGGTGTGTATAGACAGTATGGACAGTATATGAACAGAAAAGGTGTGTACAGCAGTAATTACGTAGGATGAGCTTTGATTAGAATACAGTGTATACATATGAAGTGGGTAAAACTGTATGTAAAACATTATTAAAAGTGACCAGTGTTCAATGACTATCTACATAGGGAAGCAGTCTTTAAGGTGCAAGGTAGATACCGAGTGGTAGCCGGCTAGTAACAGTAAGTAAGTTCAGGGCAGGGTACTGCGTGAAGGCTGGCTAGTGTTGACTATTTAACAGTCTGATGGCCTGGAGATAGAAGATGTTTTTCAGTCTCTCGGTCCCCAACTTTGATGCACCTGTACTGTTTCCGCCTTCTACATGGTAGTGGGGTGAACAGGCCATGGCTCGGGTGGATGAGGTCCTTGACACTGGGTGCTGTAGATGTCCTGGAGGGCCGGCAGTGTGCCCCTGGTGATGCGTTGGGCTGATCGCACAACCCTCTGGAGAGCCCTGCGGTTGCAGATGGTGCAATTGCCATACCAGGCGGTGATACAGCCCGACAGGATCCTCTCAATGGTGCATTTGAAGAAGTTTGTATGGTGCATTTGTAGAGGTTTGTGACGGTCTTAGGGGCCAAGCCAAATGTATTCAACTTCATGAGGTTGAGGGGGCACCACACTGTCTGTGTGGATGGATCATTTCAGGTTGTCAGTGATATACATGCCAAGGAACTTGTAGCTTTTCACCCTCTCCACTGCGCTCCCATCGATGTGGATGGGGGCGTGCTCTCTCTGCTGTCTCTGCTTTTTTGTTGACGTTGAGGGAGAGGTTATTTTCCTGGCACCACTCCACTAGGGCCCTCACCTCCTCCATGTGGGCTCTCGTTGTTCTTGGTAATCAGGTCTACCACTAATGTGTTGTCTGCAAACTTCATGATTGAGTTGGAGATGTGCATGGCTTAGTGCATAGCTTAGTGATGAGCTTGGAGGGCGCTATGGGGTTGAAGGCTGAGCTGTAGTCGATGAACAGCATTCTTACATAGGTATTCCTTTATTCCAGATGGGATAGGACAGTGCGATGGCGATTGGGTCATCTGTGGATCTGTTCGGGCGGTATGCAAATTGTAGTGGGTCTAGGGTGTCGGGTAAGGTGGAGGTGATATGATCCTTAACTAGCCTCTCAAAGCACTTCATGATGACAGAAGTAATTTAGTTATGTTACCTTTGCCCTCTTGGGTACTATAATTGGGATAGGGAGAGATTGAATATGTCATTAAACACTCTAGCCAGCTGGTCTGCACATGCTTTGAGCTGTCAGTCTTGCGAGGGCTAACACGCTTGAATGTCTTACTCACGTCGGCCACAGAGAACGAGAGCTCACAGTCACCGTAAGTGGCGGTGGCCTGCACTGGCGGCATTGTGGTTTCCTTGAAGCGGGCGAAGAAGGTGTTTAGCTTGTCCGGGAGCAAGGCGTCGGCGACATGGCCAGCTTTCCCTTTATAATTCATGATTGTCGCTGCCACATATGCCTCGTGTCTGAGCTGTTGAATTGCAACTCCACTTTGTCCCTGTTCTGTCGTTTTGCTTGTTTGATTGCCTTACGGAGGGCATAGTTGGTCTGTTTGTACACGTCCATGTTCCCAGTCACCTTGCCATGGTTAAATGTCTTTCAGTTTTACGTGAATGCTGCGCTCTACCCAAAATTTTGGGTGGGAACAACATCTTCTATGAATGGGATGTTGTTCCCACAAGAATAGTTCATCGTTAGAACCATAGGATCCTATGGTTCTAAGATGAACTTAGCCTTAAGATGCTTTTGGGAAACCGGCGCCGGGGATTTTCGAATAATACCCCCTACTGGCCCTCCAACACCACTTTCAGAAGCATTTTACCTGGGGTATATTCATTACGGAAACAGTTTATCGCTTAAGATCCAAATGGAAGCAAACCAAAAGTTTCTATTGGACAAATTCAGGTAGGTCGCCTCCGTTTCATTAGTTTGCATCTGTTAAAGAAACCTTTTTTACTACAGAATGCATACACCCCTGGATTGACCTGGCCCAACCCTGCTTAGCTTCAGAGGCACGCCAGCAATTGGAAGCTGGTTGGTATTTCCATCTGTTTTTGATATGCAAACAGGTTATGGAACATTTGAACCCATTTTCATACTAGCATACAGACTATTTACATTTTAGAAGAGAGATGCCTCCGTAAAAGCAATCAACTTGAGATTTCAAGAGCCTTTCAGAAATGTTGTTGCAGTCCCTCTGCCACCAATCATAGCATATTAGCTAATTTTACACATGCAGGAATGTTATGCAATGTTCGGTAACACTTTGATGCGTACACATATAATGCCTTATAAGTGTATACAGCTATAGTGCCTTAAAATACTCACTATACGATATAATGCTTGTATAGCATCCTTGAGACATTGTATACATATAATGCATTACAGCCCTACTAATCAGAAAATGACCTATCACAGGTGGCATAATGCTTAAAAGGCACTATGCCACAAGGGCATTATAAAGCGTCTTACTTTCAAAATGAATTATGAATCTCTATGAAACACTTAATGTGTTTCGTTACTTTAAATAAAGGGATTCAGTTAATTATAAAAACTATAATAGGTATTCATTGGTTGCTTGGTTACATCGTTGACATTGTTATGAACTTTCTACAGAGCTGCAGCCATATTTGTGTCCAACTGATGACTGATGCCCGGTCATTCTGAACGGTTGCTAATGACTGTTTCGTCTAAATTACACAGTGCTAAAGTAGGCAAATCATTTTAGAAAACAACTTTGCCATCATTAGCCACTGTAATGCACTTTGGTGAAATCAAAAGTTCATTTGGAAAAACTCCTGGCAGACTATAGTGTAGTAAAGTAATGCTTCACTGAATCAGCCTGAAACTTTGCACACAACACTGCCCATCTGGTTGCCAAAATCAAAATTGCATCTAAACTCCTATCTGATTATATGGCCTTTCTCTTGTATTTGAATAATGTGAAAGAAAAAAAACATGTTTTTTTGTTTGTATTATGTTTTACCAGATCTAATGTGTTATATTCTCCTACATTAATTTCATATTTCCACAAACGTCAAAGTGTTTCCTTTCAAATGGTATCAAGTATATGCATATCTTGCTTCAGGTCCTGTGCTACAGGCAGTTCGATTGGGTATGTCATTTTAGGCCCAAAAACATGGTACGATCCTTATGAGGCTACATGTAGCTAGCAGACAGGCTGCAGACGTTATAGAGCTGGAGGCTAGTTAGCAGATGTACTTTCGGTGAAATCTTCATCAGCGCCCATTGACAATTGTCACGATCGTATAAGGAGTGGACCAAGATGCAGTGTGGTATGTTTCCATCCTTTATTTGGAAGAGAAACTAAAAGAACAAAAACAATAAAGCGAACAACGAAACGTGACGCTCAGAGTAGTGCTAACAGGCACTATACCTAGACAAGATCCCACAAAGCACAATGGAAATGGCTACCTAAATATGATCCCCAATCAGAGACAATGATAAACAGCTGCCTCTGATTGGGAACATACTAGGCCAACATAGAAATATAATTCACATAGATAACCCACCCTTAATCACACCCGACCTAACCAACATAGGAAATAAAAGCTCTCTATGGTCAGGGCGTGACAACAATGCTTTGAGTATAACGTTCATTCGGGCATCAGTCCTCAGTAGAACATTCCAAACAATATTGTGATGAAATACAGTGGGGAGAACAAGTATTTGATACACTGCCGATTTTGCAGGTTTTCCTACTTACAAAGCATGTAGAGGTCTGTAATTTTTATCATAGGTACACTTCAACTATGAGAGACGGAATCTAAAAAAAAATCCAGAAAATCACATTGTATGATTTTTAAGTAATTAATTTGCATTTTATTGGCATGACATAAGTATTTGATACATCAGAAAAGCAGAACTTAATATTTGGTAAAGAAACCTTTGTTTGCAATTACAGAGATCATACGTTTCCTGTAGTTCTTGACTAGGTTTGCACACACTGCAGCAGGGATTTTGGCCCACTCCTCCCTACAGATCTTCTCCAGATCCTTCAGGTTTCGGGGCTGTCGCTGGGCAATACGGACTTTCAGCTCCCTCCAAAGATTTTCTATTGGGTTCAGGTCTGGAGACTGGCTAGGCCACTCCAGGACCTTGAGATGCTTCTTACGGAGCACCTCCTTAGTTGCCATGGCTGTGTGCTTCGTGTCGTTGTCATGCTGGAAGACCCAGCCACGACCCATCTTCAATGCTCTTACTGAGGGAAGGAGGTTGTTGGCAAGATCTCGCGATACATGGCCCCATCCATCCTCCCTCAATACGGTGCAGTCGTCCTGTCCCCTTTGCAGAAAAGCATCCCAAAAGAATGATGTTTCCACCTCCATGCTTCACGGTTGGGATGGTGTTCTTGGGTTGTACTCATACTTCTTCTTCCTCCAAACACGGCGAGTGGAGTTAGACCAAAAAGCTCTATTTTTGTCTCATCAGACCACATGACCTTCTCCATTCCTCCTCTGGATCATCCAGATGGTCATTGGCAAACTTCAGACAGGCCTGGACATGCACTGGCTTAAGCAGGGGGACCTTGCGTGCGCTGCAGGATTTTAATCCATGACGGCGTAGTGTGTTACTAATGGTTTTTTTGAGACTGTGGTCCCAGCTCTCTTCAGGTCATTGACCAGGTCCTGCGTGTAGTTCTGGGCTGATCCCTCACCTTCCTCATGATCATTGATGCCCCACGAGGTGAAATCTTGCATGGAGCCCCAGACCGAGGGTGATTGACCGTCATCTTGAACTTCTTCCATTTTCTAATAATTGCGCCAACAGTTGTTTCCTTCTCACCAAGCTGCTTGCCTATTGTCCTGTAGCCCAT
>NW_019943716.1:144693-158369 GCF_002910315.2 Salvelinus sp. IW2-2015 | reverse complement strand
CTTGGTGAGAGAGATTACTGTGTACAAGATATTATCGTCAAAGGATGTTGAGGAAAGAACCTTGCTTGAGTAATGAATGAAAATCCACAGTGCGGTAAAGAGGAAGAGAATTCCCTGCAGGATACCGGCGATGGTGACCCTCATCTGACTGTGTAGACGGGTAGAGGAGAAGGGGCTGCCGCTCTCTTTCATGGTCTTCATGTGTCTGTGCAGGTAGCACACCGTGGCACAGCTTGACACGACCATCACACAGAGGTAAAAAAAGCATGTAGATAATTTTCAAAGACTGACTTGCTATCAGTGTGTGAAGCAGGACTGTTAGAGAGGCAGCACCAGTGGCGTTGGCTGATGTGGTTGTGTTATTAATCAGCACCTTTCTGGGAGAGACATTAGCAGTGCCATTTGTTGATGTGAAATCTGTGCTATAATAGGTCTTTTCCTGAGGAATAAAATTGTCCTGTAGCCCTAACAGCAAATTGAAAAATAACAAAACATCCTGTCGCCAAATAGACCCCAGTAGATGATGCTTTTGATGCCTCTTCACCCAGGTGAAGAGAGCTCGCTGGGCAGGGACGATCTGGGTGTAGTAGAAGAAATTCAGCCAGACAGATGTTGACATGCTGGTTGCTGCCATGTACATCATTATTAGATAAGAAGCAGAGTAAATCTCAGAACTGGCGGAGACCATCCACAAGCATTGTGCGCAATGAGAGAGACCAGGTAAAAGTGGTACAGAATACCATAGATCCCAGCAGTAACTTCATGGGCTGTTTGAGTCCCCTGACTGCCACGCGGTGGACAGAGCATGCAGAAGATGAAAATATGTTTGCAAAGATGTTGAGAAAGGTGAGAGTCCATTAACTATTGTGAATGACAAGTTGTCCATCATGATACGTGTCATTTTTAAGAGGTTTTGTTTGCAGGGATAGCCTATCTTCTCTGTCAGTGTCTGGTGTTAAAATGCTAGACACCCAATCCAGCCTGGTGTCGGAGACACCGAAAAACAAACTCAAATGTAGCGTAACCTGTTTACATTGCAGATACATGCAAATGATTGAGGTGTAACGTCAACACAAAAGCAACTATTGCATAAGTCACCTGCATCATTAGCATAATTTATGCTACCATTAGTGGCAGAGAAGGATTCAACCTAACCCGGACTGTAAAAGCAATTCGTAAATGCTTTGTCACGTACACGTATTTTGTAGATGTTATTGGAAGCGCAGCAAAAATATTATGTTTCTAGCTCCAACAGTGCAGTAATACCTAACAATACACCACAATTTCCCCAAAAATGTAAAGAAAGAAATGAAGAAATATCAGAACGAGTCAGTCGGGAATATAAATATATACAGAGTGGACAAAACATTAAGAACACCTGCTGACTAGGTGAGTCCAGGTGAAAACTATGATCCCTTATTGATTCAATCAGTATAGATGAAGGGGAGGAGACAGGTAAAGAAGGAATTTTAAGCCTTGAGAGAATTGAGACATAGATTGTGTATGTGTGCCATTCAGAAGGTGAATGGGCAAGAACAATATTTAAATGCCTTTGAACAGGGTATGGTAGTAGGTGCCAGGCACACCGTTTTTTGTCAAGAACTGCAACGCTGGTGGGTTTTCTCACGCAACAGTTTCACGTGACATCAATAATTAAACAACAGATGGGTCTAATCCTGGATGCTGATTGGTTAAAACCCCATTACGCCGTTGTGTAGTCCACAAGTTACCACCAGCTAAATCTATGACATTAAAACACCTTTTTACTCTGTTCCATCTGACTGTGCAATCCACTGTCTCATCAGCCCAGCAAGCAATTTATCAACTTGATCTCCACTATAAAAAGCATCTAGACGTTATCTCACATTTCTTTTAGACTAACATTTAGTTTTAAACAGTGGAGATTTGTATAACCCTTGCTGTTCTGTCTCCAACATTTTTAAAAGTTGATCTCCAGTTGTCACATAGACTTCGTCTTGGGCCTAACAACACCTAACAATGCAGCTGTGGGAAGCTTGGAGTCAACATGGGCCAGCATCCCTGTGGAACGCTTTCGACACCCTTGTAGAGGTGTTCTGATGAATTTAGGCTGTTCTGAGGAACAATATTTCAACTCAACAGGTGTACTTAATTTGTTATATATACATTATATGTAAATGATGGTGTGTATAGACAGTATGGACAGTATATGAACAGAAAAGGTGTGTACAGAGTAATTACGTAGGATGAGCCTTGATTAGAATACAGTGTATACATATGAAGTGGGTAAAACTGTATGTAAACATTATTAAAGTGACCAGTGTTCAATGACTATCTACTAGGGAAGCAGTCTTTAAGGTGCAAGGTAGAGTACCGAGTGGTAGCCGGCTAGTAACAGTAAGTAAGTTCAGGGCAGGGTACTGGGCGAAGGCTGGCTAGTGTTGACTATTTAACAGTCTGATGGCCTGGAGATAGAAGATGTTTTTCAGTCTCTCGGTCCCAACTTTGATGCACCTGTACTGTTTCCGCCTTCTACATGGTAGTGGGGTGAACAGGCCATGGCTCGGGTGGATGAGTCCTTGACACTGGGTGCTGTAGATGTCCTGGAGGGCGGCAGTGTGCCCCTGGTGATGCGTTGGGCTGATCGCACAACCCTCTGGAGAGCCTGCGGTTGCAGATGGTGCAATTGCCATACCAGGCGGTGATACAGCCCGACAGGATCCTCTCAATGGTGCATTTGAAGAATTTTTGTATGGTGCATTTGTAGAGGTTTGTGAGGTCTTAGGGGCCAAGCCAAATTTATTCAACTTCATGAGGTTGAGGGGGAACCACACTGTCTGTGTGGATGGATCATTTCAGGTTGTCAGTGATATACATGCCAAGGAACTTGTAGCTTTTCACCCTCTCCACTGCGCTCCCATCGATGTGGATGGGGGCGTGCTCTCTCTGCTGTCTCTGCTTTTTTGTTGACGTTGAGGGAGAGGTTATTTTCCTGGCCCACTCCACTAGGGCCCTCACCTCCTCCATGTGGGCTCTCGTTGTTCTTGGTAATCAGGTCTACCACTAATGTGTTGTCTGCAAACTTCATGATTGAGTTGGAGATGTGCATGGCCACGAAGTCATCGGTGAACAGGGAGTATAGGAGGGGCTGAGCACACACCCTTGTGGGGCCCTGTTGAGGATCAGTGTAGCGTAGGTCTGTTGCCTACCTTCACCACCTGGGTCGGCCCGGAAGGAGGTACAGATCGTGTTACACAGGGCAGGGCTCAGACCCAGGGCCCGAGCTTAGTGATGAGCTTGGAGGGTTGAAGGCTGAGCTGAGTCGATGAACAGCATTCTTACATAGGTATTCCTCTATTCGATGGGATAGGACAGTGCGATGGCGATTGGGTCATCTGTGGATCTGTTCGGGCGGTATGCAAATTGTAGTGGGTCTAGGGTGTCGTAAGGTGGAGGTGATATGATCCTTAACTAGCCTCTCAAAGCACTTCATGATGACAGAAGTAATTTAGTTATGTTACCTTTGCCCTCTTGGGTACTATAATTGGGATAGGGAGAGATTGAATATGTCATTAAACACTCTAGCCAGCTGGTCTGCACATGCTTTGAGCTGTCAGTCTTGCGAGGGCTAACACGCTTGAATTCTTACTCACGTCGGCCACGGAGAACGAGAGCTCACAGTCCGTAGTGGCGGTGGCCTGCACTGGCGGCATTGTGGTTTCCTTGAAGCGGCGCGAAGAAGGTGTTTAGCTTGTCCGAGGCAAGGCGTCGGCGACATGGCCAGCTTTCCCTTTATAATTCATGATTGTCGCTGCCACATATGCCTCGTGTCTGAGCTGTTGAATTGCAACTCCACTTTGTCCCTGTTCTGTCGTTTTGCTTGTTTGATTGCCTTACGGAGGGCATAGTTGGCTGTTTGTACACGTCCATGTTCCCAGTCACCTTGCCATGGTTAAATGTCTTTCAGTTTTACGTGAATGCTGCGCTCTACCCAAAATTTTGGAACGTGTGGAACATCTTCAATGAATGGGATGTTGTTCCCACAAGGCTAAGTTCATCGTTAGAACCATAGGATCCTATGGTTCTAAGATAAAACTTAGCCTTAAGATGCTTTTGGGAAACCGGGCCCAGGGATTTTCGAATAACCCCCTACTGGCCCTCCAACACCACTTTCAGAAGCATTTTACCTGGGGTATATTCATTACGGAAACAGTTTCGCTTAAGATCCAAATGGAAGCAAACCAAAAGTTTCTATTGGACAAATTCAGGTAGGTCCCGCTCCGTTTCATTACGTTTGCATCTGTTTAAGAAACCTTTTTACTACAGAATGCATACACCCCTGGATTGACCTGGCCCAACCCTGCTTAGCTTCAGAGGCACGCCAGCAATTGGAAGCTGGTTGGTATTTCCATCTGTTTTTGATATGCAAACAGGTTATGGAACATTTGAACCCATTTTCATACTAGCATACAGACTATTTACATTTTAGAAAAGAGATGCCTCCGTAAAAGCAATCAACTTGAGATTTCAAGAGCCTTTCAGAAATGTTGTTGCAGTCCCTCTGCCACCAATCATAGCATATTAGCTAATTTTACACATGCAGGAATGTTATGCAATGTTCGGTAACACTTTGATGCGTACACATATAATGCCTTATAAGTGTATACAGCTATAGTGCCTAAAAATACTCACTATACGATATAATTGCTTGTATAGCATCCTTGAGACATTGTATAACATATAATGCATTACAGCCCTACTAATCAGAAAATGACCTTCACAGGTGGCATAATGCTTAAAAGGCACTATGCCACAAGGGCATTATAAAGCGTCTTACTTTCAAAATGAATTATGAATCTCTATGAAACACTTAATGTGTTTTCGTTACTTTAAATAAAGGGATTCAGTTAATTATAAAATACTATAATAGGTATTCATTGGTTGCTTGGTTACATCGTTGACATTGTTATGAACTTTCTACAGAGGCTGCAGCCATATTTGTGTCCAACTGATGACTGATGCCCAGTCATTCTGAACGGTTGCTAATGACTGTTTCGTCTAAATTACACAGTGCTAAAGTAGGCAAATCATTTGTAGAAAACAACTTTGCCATCATTAGCCACTGTAATGCACTTTTGGTGAAATCAAAAGTTCATTTGGAAAAACTCCTGGCAGACTATAGTGTAGAAAAGTAATGCTTCACTGAATCAGTCTGAAACTTTGCACACACACTGCTCCCATCTGGTTGCCAAAATCAAAATTGCATCTAAACTCCTATCTGATTATATGGCCTTTCTCTTGTATTTGAATAATGATGAAGAAGAAAAAAAACATGTTTTTTTGTTTGTATTATGTTTTACCAGATCTAATGTGTTATATTCTCCTACATTAATTTCATATTTCCACAAACGTCAAAGTGTTTCCTTTCAAATGGTATCAAGTATATGCATATCCTTGCTTCAGGTCCTGTGCTACAGGCAGTTCGARTTGGGTATGTCATTTTAGGCCCAAAAACATGGTACGATCCTTATGAGGCTACATGTAGCTAGCAGACAGGCTGCAGACGTTATAGAGCTGGAYGCTAGTTAGCAGATGTACTTTCGGTGAAATCTTCATCAGCGCCCATTGACAATTGTCACGATCGMTATAAGGAGTGGACCAAGATGCAGTGTGGTATGTTTCCATCCTTTATTTGGAAGAGAAACTAAAAGAACAAAAACAATAAAGCGAACAAACGAAACGTGACGCTCAGAGTAGTGCTAACAGGCAACTATACCTAGACAAGATCTCACAAAGCACAATGGAAAAATGGCTACCTAAATATGATCCCCAATCAGAGACAATGATAAACAGCTGCCTCTGATTGGGAACCATACTAGGCCAACATAGAAATATAATTCACATASATAACCCACCCTTAATCACACCCCGACCTAACCAACATAGAGAATAAAAGCTCTCTATGGTCAGGGCGTGACAACAATGCTTTGAGTATAACGTTCATTCGGGCATCAGTCCTCAGTAGAACATTCCAAACAATATTGTGATGAAATATGCAACCCATGATTTTGTAGGCTTTAAGATGTAAGTAAATTGTGGTCATTTCCACAATAGACAGAAAAACACACACACAACTTAGACTTTGAGTTAATATGTGATACTCTTTCTAAAAATGTCTATATACTGTATATATTTAACTATATCTTGAGGCTCAAGTCTAGATACAGAGCTAGATAAATCACAAGCTAGTCATRGGTGGGGCTACTCGGGCTCAGACCTAGCCTCTCTAAACAGTTAAACCAAAGATTTTTTATAACTAACCCAAGATAGGCATTAGGGTGTTGTTTCCAATGAGAACAAATTATGCATAGTGGGCAGAACAAGCGAGATCCGAAACTATTGGCTCGGTCTAGCAGGTATTTGCATATTTCCGTTAGGGAACACCTGTCTGTGAAGTGCGCAGGTGCAACAACTGAATTCGKCCTTGCAATCCTTCTAAACAATGCAATTTTTTGGAAACTTTTAGAAAGGGTCAGGTCTACAAAACTTAATGCACTGTTTGTAACAAATTCTAGTTTTGGGGAAAGAAAACTGTATTAACATCTAATGTTTCCTTGATGAGAAGGTCCCGATCAAGACCTCAGACTGGGGCGAGGGTTCACCTTCCAACAGGACAATGACCCGAAGCACACAGCCAAGACAATACAGGAGTGGCTTCAGGACAAGTCTCTTAATGTCCTTGAGTGGCTCAGCAAGAGCCCGGACTTGAACCCGATCGAACATCTCTGTAGAAACCTGAAAATAGCTGTGCAGCGACGCTCCCCATCCAACCTGACAGAGCCTGAGAGGATCTGCAGAGAAGAATGGGAGAAACTCCCTAAATATAGGTGTGCAAAGCTTTTATTTTTATTATTTATTTATTTCACCTTCATTTAAAAATCTAAAAAACGTTTTTTGCTGTGCCATTATGGGTTATTTTGTGTAGACTGATGAGGGAAAAAACAAACATTTAATCAATTTTAGAATAAGGCTGTAACTTAACAAAATAGGAATAAGTCAAGGGGTCTGAATAATTTCCAAATGCACTGTACAAGAGATACAGTGAGAGATCTGGCTCCTTGTTCTGCCTCTGGTAAACTGCCTTTRTACAGGAATACTGTATATTTGACAGAGTTAGCTAGCAGACCAGCTACAGACTTGATAGAGCTGGATGCTAACCTCTGCGGGATCGGTGTCCCTAAACCAGGACGGTTGTTGCTAACTTGCGCTAATGTGACTAGAATGACGTTGTAAGTAACAGCTAACTTTCTAGGACATAGACATGTCTTATATGGACTGAAAGCTTAAATTCTTGGTAATCTAACTGCACTGTCCAATTTAGTCGCTATTACAGTGAAAAATACCATGCTATTGTTTGAGGAGAGTGCACAACAACAAAACGCTTTTATCACGGTAACTGGTTTGATACATTCACCTCTGAAGGTAAATAATGTACTTACATTCAGTCATCATGAGGGTGCCAGAGATAAAAGGTAGAATAGTTTTGTTTGATAAAATCCATTTTTATATTCCAATGTAGCAACTGGGTTCTACAGTTTGAACTGCTMTCTCAGCAGAGCTGGATGCTAGCTAGCAGACCGGCTACAGACTTGAAAGAGCTGGAAGCTAGCTAGCAGACTGGCTACAGACTTGATAGAGTTGGGAGCTACAGTAGCTAGCAGACCAGCTGTAGACTTGATAGAGCTCAGAGCTAGCTAGCAGACCGGCTACAGACTTGTGGAAGGGAATGTTATGGATGCATGTGACCACCTAGCTTGCTAAACGGCACTTTCCATATACATGACACTGTGAAATAAAATTTTATCAGGGTAGCTAAGTGTGTGTTGTTGTGCATTGTTATATCCATTGTATTTATTATACATTTTACTACAGTGCAGCCAACTTTTGAAGAAAGCTTGGAGTGAGATTTGCTATGTGAATTTCATCGCCACCTGGCACAATCCCTAGACAGGGGGTCTGGGTGTCCTCCCCCATGAATCTTTTACTGTTTTAAAGCTAATTTCTGCAATTCTATGTATTTTGACATGAACCACGTCAAGCATATTCAGGATGCTTTGAATGTAAAATTACAACTCAAAATGTGATAACTGTGTTACTTTGAGATTTTTGGGGGATGAAATTTGAGTCGCGCAAATATTTTTATTGTTATAATACATAGTATTATAAGGCACTATACAGAATGTGTATTATAAGGCATTACAAATGCACTTATAAGGGCATTTATTGCGTATTTGAAAGTATCACCCATTGTTTTCCTATTGGGTTGATGTACACCTTAATCATTTACTTACGGGTATGTGCAATGTAAATAGGTTGTGCTATGTTTGAGACTGTTTTCCTGGTGTGTCAGACAACTGGCTGGGATGGGGTGTACAGCATTTGAACACCAGACGCCGAGAGAAGATTAGCATTCCCTGCACACTTAAACCTCTCAAAAATGTCACGTATAACGATGGACGACTTGTCTGTGAAAATTGTCAATGGCCCACTCACCATACTAAACATCTTTGCAAACATATTTTTGCTTTCTGCATGCTCTGTCCACCGCACGGCAGAGAGGGACTCAAACAGCCTGTGACGTTACTGCTGGGATCTATGGTATTCTGTACCACTGTTTACCTATTCTCTCTCATTGCAGCACAATGCTTGTGGATGGTCTCCGCCAGTTCTGAGTTTTTCTATGCTGCTTATCTAKCAATGGTMTACATGGCAMCAACCAGCATGTCAACATCTGTKTGMCTGAATTTCMTCTACTACACCCAGATCGTCCCTGCCCAGCGAGCTCTCTTCACCTGGGTGAAGAGGAACATCAAAAGCATCATCTACTGGGGTCTATTTGGAGACAGGATGTTCTTTATSTTTCAATTTGCTGTTAGGGCTACAGGAGAATTSTATTCCTCAGGAYAGGGGCCTACTAATAGCACAGGTTTCACATCAACGAATGGCACTGCTAATGTCTCTRCCAAAAAGYTGCWGKTTAATAACACAARCACATCAACTTATGCCACTCCAAAAGATGATGCTGCCTCTCTAAAAGATGTCCATCTTGACGCATCGACAGCAAGTCTGTTTTTGGAAATGATCTACATCTTTTTTTMCCTCTGTGTYATGGTGGGGTCAAGCTGTGCCACGGTGTGCTACCTGCACAGACACATGAAGAGCATGAAAGAGAGCGGCAGCCCCTTCTCCTCTCCCCGACTGCACAGTCAYATGAGGGTCACCATCGCTGGTATRCTGCAGGGAATTATCTTCTTCTTTACAGCAGTGTGGATTTTKATTCATTACTTAAGCAACGRTCTTTCCTCAACATACTTTGACGATAAAACCTTGTACACAGTAATCTCTCTCTACATGTTCGGCACCACTTTAAACCTGGGCATCGGTCAGGTTGTTTTCCGGACAGAGGGCAGCTGATATTTGGCTCAAAGCCCAACAGGCTGTAAAATCATTGAAGCCATGAGGATGATACTAAGTTAACAAAATATGAGTCATTAAGATACATTAAAGGGATAGATCACCCAAATTACAAAATTGCATAATGGTTTCTCTACCCTGTAAGCAGTCTATGGTTCAGGTAAGACAGTAGGCCATGCCCTAGCTTATTTACCTTGCCATTTGTTTGTTTTTTACCTGGCCATCAGTCCAAAAACCAATGCAAGTTAATATCCTGGATATTAGCATTTTTCACAGTTTATGTCCAAATCATCTTATAGTAACTTTATTCAACTACACACAATACATTTTAGACTCTTGGGAAGATTTGGACTCAAAACGCGTAACTATCTCTGCTATGGACTGGCATTGGTTTTTCGACTAAAATGCTAAACAGTTTTTTACTTTAGCATTTACAGACAGTTGCCAGGTAAGCAAAGCATTGATTGCGGTCTTATCTTGTTCATTAATACAAGGAAGGAAACCAACTTTTTTATATGAGTGAACTATCCCTTTAGCGTTTATATTTTTGTAACATAGGCATGTCATGCTAAACTGAATTTGAGGGAAGGGGCCAGTTCCACTATCACAGGTAATTTAACATCCTAAAACCCAGACATTCCTCGCCAAATTCTTGATTGAGAAGTTGTTTCTTTTTGACCATTTTAATTGAAAACAATCACGGTAAGGTACTTCATTATTAGCCAGAAATGATTTGATATTGAGATTTAAAAACGGCTGCATTGGACCATTAATGAATAATATTTGATTTTATTTAACCTTTGATTTAGGCGGGGAGTCCCATTGAGAAGAAGGTATATTTTTCAAGGGACATGACAGAACATGTAATTACACAGTGAAGCGGACCATAGGAAACACCATAAAAATACAAAACTCATACTCTTAGATAAACTGCCTTCTCTTGCACTCAAGATGAGTCATAGGGTATGAGTTTCTTTCTTCCATTTTTTTGGTTTCTGTTTGTTCCCTTTGTTTGCCATCTGTCTGAGATGCAAACAGGTTGTGGTACATTTGACCATGTCTACATGCCCATTTCTGTTTTCCATATTTAAAGTTCTTCAGTTAGACCAAGAGCACAGATATTTCACTTCAACAAATATGATGTAAATTATACATGACTAGATATCATGTATTTACTTGTGAAAATGTGTGACAGTGTTCAAAATAAATAAATAGAGAGTATGTTGCCTGTGTTTTGACTTTGGGCAGATGGAAAATGTAGCTTAAGAGGAGCAATTTGAAACAAGTGACATCAATATGAGATCGTACAAAACATCTTTCCATGGCACAGACTGATCAGGTGAATCCAGGTGAAAGCTAGGATCTCTTATTGATGCCACTTGTTAAATCCACTTCAATCAGTGTCATGAGGGTATAGATAGGTTAAAGAAGGATTTTTAAGTCTTGAGACAATTAAGACATGGATTGTTTATATGTGTTGCATTCAGAACAGTCGGGTATGGTAGTAGGTGCCAGGCGCACGGGTTGAGTGTGTCAAGAACTGCAACACTGCTGGGTTTTCACACTCAACAGTTTCCTGTGTGTATCAAGCATAAATCAATTGGATAATGATACTCAACATAAGTTTTCCCCAACACCCCTTGGGAGCCTTACACTTTAAACATAAATTACGGTGTTCTTGATTAAATGACTGACACTTTTAAAGTGTTCTTTCAACACCCACAGTCTTGTGGTTAAGTGTACATTTTTACTTTTTCAGATGGTTTCACTTCAAGGTGTTGAATTTAACACAGTGGGAGATAAACGTCACTAAAGAGGTTTTTGCTGTGTAAATCATCTGTAACAGTGGAGTTAACATCACTATAGAGGTTTGGCTGTCTATATCTGGTAACAGTGGGAGTTAACATCACTATAGAGTTTTGTCTATATCATGGTAACAGTGGGAGTTAACATCACTATAGAGTTGTGTCTATATCTGGTAACAGTGGGAGTTAACATCACTATAGAGTTTTGTCTATATCATGGTAACATGGGAGTTAACATCACTATAGAGGTTTGTCTATATCATGGTAACATGGGAGGTAACATCACTATAGAGTTTTGTCTATATCATGTAACAGTGGGAGTTAACATCACTATAAGAGTTTTGTCTATATCATGGTAACAGTGGGAGTTAACATCACTATGAGATTGTTGTCTATATCATGTAACAGTGGGAGTTAACATCACTATAGAGTTTTGTCTATATCATGGTAACAGTGGGAGTTAACATCACTATAGAGTTTTGTCTATATCTGGTAACAGTGGGGATTAACATCACTATAGAGTTTGTCTATATCATGGTAACAGTGGGAGTTAACATCACTATAGAGTTTTGTCTATTATCAGGTAACAATGGGAGTTAACATCACTATAGAGTTTTGTCTATATCATGGTAACAGTGGGAGTTAACATCACTATAGAGTTTTGTCTATATCATGGCAAAAAAAATAGGGTCAGGACTTTCCATGCCAGGCGGTCTATAGTCTTATAGTTCATGCCAGGCGGTCTATAGTCTTATAGTCCATGCCAGGCGGTCTATAGTCTGCCTACTATTCATAAAGTAGCCTTTATGAATATTCAGCTGTAAGGTTTTCTATTATGACCTGTGGAATGACAGAGAGACAGTGCAGGATGTCCATGATGCAGCATTGGCCCGTTCAGTTCTTGTCAGTGTGCCAAACCTGTCAGTGAGTTCGGTCAACATCTTTTCCCCGCCACCCTCGCCACCGCCCCGCTGCCACCGTGTTCATTAGCGAGCCCCGCTGAGGGAGCACATGGAACAAACACCCCCGCAATGGGGTGTGAGGCGTGATCTACAGCGCTCAGGCCTGGATGACCAAGGCTCAGTGAACAAGCTCAATCCCTCTCCCTTCCACTTCTGTGGTCTTTAGAGCAGAGCGGCCGCACGGATCCTCACAAAAGGCCTGAAACWATTTGCAAACAAAGGAGCCAAATGGAAGCCCTGCACCTCATTGTCTTTGTCCCCTTGATGAGAATAAATGAGGGCTGAAAATGCAACACGGAATCGGGGACAGCTAATGATATTCATGGAGCGGTTGTGTGTGACCGGTGGGTAAAGATTGATGCTTTGGTAAAAAATGGACTGGCATCATTGAGATACAGCTGGCGTGGTGAAGGGACTCTGTCTCTATCTTGCCAATAGCCAGGACAGAACATTGAGCTGCCCACCATCACCAGCTCTCRTTTCATGGAAAAAGAACAACCCTCAATGAGTGTGTGGCAGTCATTTTTACATCCATTCATAGATACTTTGTAAATGTCATGAAATCACGATACTCACAAACCTCCCATGATGACATCATTTTTTCTATATCAAAAGGAGGAGTGTTGTCCCTGTGAACTAACTGCAGGGTCAGTTGGGACCACTAGATGTCACTATTAGCCTTCTCTGAACAAAACAATCAGAGTAGTGTCCTTCAGCTTTGTCTGATGAGATGGGTTTGGCTTGGTTTATTGGGSTCAKATCAGCCGATCATAACAAGCATCACACGCTCAGAGAAAACAGACAGAAGCCAAGGACAATGACAACCCATCCCATTTACATTGTTTGTGAATAGAGATTTAACAGTTCCAAAAACAGCTATAACAACCGGTTGTAACAAAAGAGTTGAGAGACTAATATGTTCAAAAAAGCCACATCACAAAGTGAGGCTGCTGTAAAGGCTAGTTATATAGTGGCAGCAGAGATCGCAAAATCAGCCCGGCCCTTTAATGAGGGAGAGTTCGTAAAAAAGATTAGATCAGTGTGCATAATTAACGTTTTCTTTGTGCACTTTCTTGTCTACAAGGCATGGGCTTGAATGGTTGATTATTAGCCAGTGGAAAAAGTTTTAAAAGTTTATTGGATTTAAATCAGAAGGCTGCAAATAGAAAAGAGGCATACGATTTTATTAAAATTTTATTTATTTAATAAATGAATGCCATTGATGTGTGTTTTTTCATTTGAAATTCGATTTTGCATGTCTCCACTATTAAATTAATTATGTATGGTAATAAGCGATGCTTGTTCCATATTCAATGTTAAAGCAAAACTTGTGGGTCCATATTAAAAGGTTCATTTTCAATGTTGGCCCGCGACTTTGTTCAGGTTTTACATTTTGGCCCACTGGGTTTTTGAGTTTGACACCCCTGCTGTAGATGATTTGAACATGTGTGAAAAT
>NW_019943716.1:132257-140598 GCF_002910315.2 Salvelinus sp. IW2-2015 | reverse complement strand
AGCAAAGCTCACCAGCTGACAGTACCCCAACCCAACAATAAGGATTGGCCAACATATGGACGTTAAAGTGATAGTGAACCCAAATGTCCTTACCCTGTAAGCAGTCTATGGACAAGATATTACAGTAATTCATGCTTTGGTTTAGTTTCCCTACTACTTTTTTCACATGCTAACATTTGCATTAGTGGCACAAATCCCATTCAAGTCATGGGACCGATATTGGCATTACATTTCGCGCATCATGTCCAAATCATCCAAAAGTATCTGAAATTGATTGTGAAGCTCAACAATGTATCTTATACTGTAGATCATGGGTGTCAAACTCTGGCCCGCGGCCAAAATTGGCCCGCGGGGTAATTATATTGGCCCGCGAGACAATACCAATTACTACTAGGCTGGCCCGCCGGTATTATACAGCGCATTCACCGCTAATACTACGAATCCCATAATGCTCTGCTGTTGTTTCGCGCGCCAATCAGGACAGGACCCAGAAACGCCCTCTCCTCTGTGACAGTAGTCATAGCAACATAGACGCTACAACTGTCAGCGGGCTATCCCTTCCCAAAAATGGCGAAAAAGAAAGGCAGAAAACAGGAGCTTTCTGGGCAAGTGGGAGGCAGATATCTGTTTACATATGTAAAAGACAAACCTGTTTGTCTTGTTTGTGGAGTCAACGTGGCTGTAAGTAAGGAGTACAACATTAGACGACACTATGAAACGAAACACCATGACAAATACAAGGACCGGACATGACTCAAAGGAGCCAGAAAGTAGAGGAGATGAAAAGAAGTTTGGTTTCACAACAGAATATGTTCAAAAAAGCCACATCACAAAGTGAGGCTGCTGTAAAGGCTAGTTATATAGTGGCAGCAGAGATCGCAAAATCAGCCCGGCCCTTTAATGAGGAGAGTTCGTGAAAAAGATAGATCAGTGTGCAATAATTAACGTTTTCTTTGTGCACTTTTTCTTGCTACAAGGCATGGGCTTGAATGGTTGATTATTAGCCAGTGGAAAAAGTTTTAAAAAGTTTATTTTGGTATTTAAATCAGAAGGCTGCAAATAGAAAAGAGGCATACGATTTTTATTAAAATTTTATTTATTTAATAAATGATGCCATTGATGTGTTTTTTCATTTGAAATTCGATTTTGCATGTCCCACTATTAAATTATATATTGTATGGTAATAAGCGATGCTGTTCCATATTCAATGTTAAAGCAAAACTTGTTTGGGTCCATATTAAAAGGTTCATTTGTTCAATGTTGGCCCGCGACTTTGTTCAGGTTTTACATTTTGGCCCACTGGGTTTTTGAGTTTGACACCCCTGCTGTAGATGATTTTAACATGTGTGAAAAAGCTATTATCGGTCCCATGGCTTGAATGGGATTTGTGCTACAAATGCTAAACGTTAGGTGTGAAACAGTTCCAGGGAAACTAAACCAGAGCACGGATTGCTGCCATATCTCATCCTCTCTCAATGTGTGAAAAAGCTATTATCGGTCCCATGGCTTGAATGGGATTTGTGCTACAAATGCTAAAACGTTAGCGTGTGGAAACAGTTCCAGGGAAACTAAACCAGAGCACGGATTGCTGCCATATCTCYTCCATAGACTGCTTARACGGTAAGGAAACCAATGTGTCATTTTGTAATTTGGGTTAACTATCCCTTTAAGTAGTGTCATGTAGTTCTATCTGCTGCTTTTTGTGTTCCAGGGCAAATWAGAAATGACTGAAGTTGGTTACKATCTAGGTCATCAGCCTGCCTTCGACATTGCTCCACTTTCATATCTGTTAGAGGGTTATATGCCCATTAACCAGAGCCATCTCCTACCTGAAGCTAGTGGAGCTGCCGTTAGCTCACCCCTCGACAATGAAAACTAAAGACCACTTCTAAATCTTCGAAACAACGGCCTGTAAAAAAATATATAMAATTCAACCTTACAAACACCAACCCYTAGCCTACTTCAGGCCTGAGTTCAGTGATCTGGYAYGTGCTTCCAACTTAACCCTTCGAATACCAATGTCCTTAGGGATCCAATATCATCCACTGGGTGGTCGACACCAGCCCTGCCAATAGGGAGTGAAAATGTCAATGATTACCGTGTGAAAAGGTCCGGAGCCCCCCAAAAACACACCGACATAAGCTACTGTATTCTCTTTGGGGAATTACACAGGCTTTACTGGCGGTCTGGATAAATGTTTGCTTTGAAAAAGCCCTCCAGGGTGCTTCTGTTATTGCATTATTATCAAATGAGTATTTTAATTACGACATCATCAGAAATGTATCTAGGTCAGGGTGGGGTGAGGTAAGGAGAGGGTGAGTGGAGAGGTTGCTTTTAGTTGCGGTGTCAAGATACTCAGGTCTCCCAGCATGCATTATGTTCTAGCCTCTGAGCACTAAAACCACACCGAAAGCCAATACACCACATCTYTGAGTTATATTAGCTTAATTGTATGCACTTCTCCTTAGCGCTCAACACTTGGGTTGCCCTCTAAGCACAATGAAGAAATTAAGAGCTGCGATGCCATGTTGTTCTATTAGATATAGGATGAGAAAATACATTTACTAGTTAAGTGGGAACATACCACAATGGATTATGGGAGGCACAGCGTTTCAGAGTGAGTTCATTTTTCATGGAAAAAGTAAAAAACATGACAAAATTCCAGCCTTGCATGGATTGCTTTAATTAATATTGCTTTGTAGATTGTCTTTTCTTTGCCATTGTTCTCTCGAAAAGTCGAAATTATTGGGAAGTCCTGATTGTTGTCACAAAGGCCTGTATTACAAATATGCTCTATGATGGCATTTTGCTTGTTGTCTCATCAAGTTATTGCCAACAGGATATGTAACTCTGAACTAGCTCCTAGGCCATTGAAGGTATCAAAATGAATGTTAAAATATTACATTTGACATATTGTTTAATTATTTCTTACTCCATAGCCAGTTGTCAACACACAATGCTGCCCTGGCCTGGCCTGCGCACAGTAGAACACTGATCAGACTTGAGGAGTGTAACACAACTATAAACAGTATATCAAAAAACAAATGATACTTTCAGATCAAGGACTTTCTCCCATTTAGCACTCTGCTCGCTGCTGTCAACGGTGGTTGCTAATTACAAACAGGCCAGGTGGAGGGGCTTGCTGCCTAAACCCTGGCCAGCCCTGGCTATGAAACCTTAACCCCCACTTCACACCAGTTTCATTATAGACGCTTGAATTTCAATACCACCGTCTGCAACCAGCGACAGCTCTGGCCCTTGCCGCCCGCACTCCACACAGCAATAATACACCATATTGAATTGGCCTCATATGGTAAGAGGAGAAGCTGCAGAAATATGTCTAGCATTTCCCAAATAACAATAAGAAGAATCCGAGCAGCCAGGGTTGCTGTGTCAGGTGGTGGTACATTTTACAATGTTTGAGAAGCCGCCGCCTCTCTCGCTCTGTCTTGTTTTGTGAAAGAACCACACAGTCACTGGATATAATTATTAGGGGCCAGAATTCTTCCTCTTATTCTGCCCCCATTGCACATTCATTAGGATTGTATTTTGTTTGCGAAGGGGAAAAGTTTGGAACACTCTGTTCAAGGCCGACGACTCAAAGAGTAATATTTTTACAAGGTGCTGAAACAGAAGTGCTTTCTGCTGGTCTCCCAGCACAGAAATATAACCAGGAAATAATTACAATCTGCTCTCTGCAACCCAATCTCACCCTGTGAGGTTTTAATGGTTTTCAGATACAACATATCTCTGTCCAGCATACATCATTTTCTGTTATATTCTATTACATTCTATAATTAGGCATATATTTCTCACTGCACAGAAATTCTCTTATCTGCTATCACAAAAAAATAATATTGTAGCGACCCGCACAGACAGGTGCAGGTGCGGTGTGTGTTATGTGGTAGGCTATTAAGTGGGTTGTGTTGTACTTAACAGTTGTTCGCGGGGGGTCCTACTGCCAATCAACCTGCTATCTGCCAATCACGGGATTGTTCTGATGCCGGGCATCCTGGTGTTTGACGGAAGTGGCGTGGAGGGGGTTTGGGCAGGGGGATGGAGCATTGGAAGTTAAGACCAGGTTTAGCCTTTGTTCTCTCTCTTACGTCTGGCTTCACAAGGAAGGTCACGGTTGGCTTGTGGGGGTATCTTTCGTTTATTTGGCGTCGGCTAGGACAAACAGTAGCCTGTATGAAGTTGGGTTTAATAAACCGTCAATTCGTAACTCAACCCTCTGTCTGGACAATTGTTCCTTTATGATCTAGTCAGGTCATTACAATATGTTCCCCTCCTGAGTCCATCCTGATCCCCTGACCCTGTATCGTGTTATTACATCTAGATCCAGTCCTCTGTCTGCTCTAACTCAACACTCCTCCTCCATGACAGGTAAGGCAGACAGGGAGGTACTGTAGAGAGAGAGAGAGACACGGAAGGAGGCAGGCAGAGACGCAGCGATGCAGTCGTTCAGGTAAACATAGAAGCGGTGATGCTGTGAGGCACTGAGGTAGTGAGGCACAGCAGCTGCTCCTCATTCTACAGCCCTCCAGTAGATCCTCAGCTGTTCCCACTTTCCCTTGAATTCCTGTAGTGAGGGATTAGCACTTTGGTTCTGCTGGATCTGGGCTCTTATAACGGCAATCAGCAGTTGAAACGATATTAAAATGGACTCCCCGCCCTTGTTGCGATAAAAAGCTGAGGGATGGGGCTGAAGAAATGTAACCACTCTCAAATTCTTACACAGAGCTATGGATGCAAGGACTGGCCATCCATGATATCAGCATTCTAGTTTTAACCATGTTTTGAGGATGTATAGTGTTTGTTTACATTTACTTTGTTTAAAAACAGAGTAAAACAAGCTTATATTTTGGGTTCTGATGCGGTTATTTATAAATTATATTCTTCAAGAATCAATTTGTACATATCATTCATTTATAAGTCCAAAAATGGATGTATCAATAGCAGATTGCCCCTTTAATGGGTTCTAGCAGCTCAGGCCACACCGAGTACCGGGAAGAGGGACAACGGCCTTTAAAGAGCTGCAGAAAGTCACACCTGTCTGGTGTCCATACTTCCATGTTAGTTTGACTGTCATAATAGTGACAACATACAGCAGCCACATCTACCTCCTAACAACCTCTCTAACATGGGAAAGTTGACTGAAGAGGAGCAAAAAGACATCTCATAATCGTCTTTCATAATCTCATAATCGTCATAATCGTCTTAATACATGGCCCTTTCTGTGATTGTGACTGTGGGGACTTAGGCGGTTCCCTTTGGATAGGGACTAAGGGTAACCTTTAAGGGTAATATCATCCTTAAATAATATTTTAAGGGTCACTTTATTTAAAAGGATCAGATCATAGTCACTGAAATGGTAATCATCTGTGAAATCCTTACAGGTAGTCATAAACAGTGGCCAACGATCTCTTAGTTGTGTGGGATTTTACACAACGCAGACAACAGGCTATAGAGTTTTCATTTTGGGGTTCTATGAATAACTTGAAAAATAAATAAAATAAGAGAATAATATGAGTATCCATTTTTATAGGTATGAGAAATGTCAGAGGCGAAATGAGACTTTACTTTCACAAGAGAAAGATCTTGCTGCCTGAAGAGAAACACTGATGCTAGCCTGGCAAATATATATTTTTTTAATATAATGCAATTCAAGTCTTGAAAAAGGTCCTGCTGATCTCTCTCTCGCTCTCTTTCTCTCCTCTCCCTCTCTTCCTCCCTCATGTTTTTCATTCCTCTTTCTTTTTCTCACGATTCATTCTCTTCTTCCTGAGATGCCTTGTTACCTGACAGCCTTGTAGCGGTGACTAGATAATGGCTACGGATGTGAGACAGATTCTGTTTACATGGCCGGTACCAGAGGATTAGAATGATTACCTTGGTGCCAGTGTCATAATAAGCCTGGAGAGCCTGTCACACAGTCAATAGAGGTGGTGAAAGACATCCTGTACCAGATTAGAGAGTGTAGATTATGGGGATATGTTTTCCCTACCCCTCTGATGAAAGGCTAATTAGAAGGGGAAAAAAGAGGAGAGAGAGAGAGAGAGAGAGAGAGAGAGAGAGAGAGAGAGAGAGAGAGAGAGAGAGAGAGATTATCCACATAGAGACATTGGCTGGTCTATTTGGTAACACTCTTCTTAACTGCAGTTATAATGCGCAGTAAAACTTGCCATGAGCATGTATGAACTACAAACCCTTACACCTGTCTCTTATACACATCTAGATGTGTATAAGAGACAGGACATTGGCTGGTCTATTTGGTAACACTCTTCTTAACTGCAGTTATAATGCGCAGTAAAACTTGCCATGAGCATGTATGAACTACAAACCCTTACACTGTCTTATGATCATCTAATAATGACCCTGACTAAATACAAGCCRTTTGGAATCAGTTGAAACAGTGATACCTGAGAAACATAATGCAATATAAGCCTTATTATAAGACATATAACATGCATTTACATTTTACCTGCAGGTGCTACTGGGGAATTTCAACCTGGTGGAATCTGGGCTTTTTTTCTTCATGTCCGAGGCATTTTTAGGTCAGTGACATGTGTTTCACACAGAATAGCCCTGGAGGAAGGCAGGTCTGGGATTCGTGCACTGAATGATATACCCTATGACAGCTTCCGGTGTATTGATGGGGGGTGGCGACATCTGAAAATAAATGTAGTCCTGCTTTGTGGCTTTTCACAAAGGCTCTATGTGATACTGATCAAACTTTATGTCTTTGTGCGGGTAGAAATGGTTGTCCTTGTTCGATAGAGCCATTGGACATCTTTCAGCTATGTTCCTATCGGCGGATTCATTACTACATTTACCAGCTGACATTTTTTCCAATCTCTGAAAAACTACAACTCGTGTGTGGTGGTGATTTGTGCTCTGGCCRCGACCCTCCAGCAAGGCAGGCTTTTATGAAAGGGAGGTGGACACTAACAACACAATCTTTTGGGCAAAACTGAAAGAACTGACAAGACTGCAATGACTTCGAGTGATTCCTCTCATCAACATTAAGTTAGCTAGCTGGCTAGGTAGATAACGTTTGTTTATCTATTGAAGCCCATATGTTGTATTGCTGGCTAACATACTACTGTGTTACAGTGGGGGGCAATCAAATCATTTTTTCCTAACTTACGTAGCTAGCTAGATAGCTATCTAGCTAGTCTAGCTAATCAATTACAGGTAGCCATATCTATGACTAAAAATAGATAAATTGTATCTCAATTGTAAAATGTATTCTCTTTTTAGTCGTAGATATGGCTACTAAACAGCAAGCTACAACGTTACAACCACCCACCTAAAGCTAGGTTTACCAGAAGACGTTAGCACATGACTGGAGATGGCTAGGTAGTTAACCTGGCACCTGCTAACTTGTTATGTGCCGTGCCTTGCGTTTTTAAATCGTTAGCAAACATGTGTAACATCAGCAACTGTAAATAATTTGACTAGCTAACCATGTAACATAATTGATGAGGATTGACATTGGTTATGATTATGACCATGGATGCATTTCAACCTGGTAGGCCATTATTGTAAATAGGAATTTGTTCTCAAGCCCTCTTCTCCCTCTGTTGTCGGGGTCCGGTTCCCCAACCCTCCCGTCTCAGCCCCAGAGTAAATACGCAAAGCCCTCTCCCATTGCACAGAATAATATTTGTACACTCAATTATAATTCTGCTGATCTGGATTCTTGACTAGTAGTACAGTGACAGAGGTGGGAGTAGTTGGGAGTAGGAGTGTGACCTTGAGGCGTTGGTTGAGGCCTTGCTGGGCTCGGCTACTGAATCTGCACTAGGACTCACATGGGAGGAAAATAAGCAAAGTAGCCATTAAGCCATGTACGAAGCACTTTGCTGTAGATTTATCCTTTAGCCATGAGGTGGCTGTGTTGGAAAGTATGACATGAAAACACCAGCCATAGCTATAGTATGTGGCCACATGTATGGTAGCCCAGTTTAAAGAGGTTCCGTTTTTTGCTGTTAAAGTAAAAAGAAAATATCTGACTTTACCTAGCGTTTTGTTCGAAAAACTTCACTATCCCTTCAAATAAAGGTGAATGCTCCTTCAGAGCAAGTCTCTGTATAAGAGCCTCACGTTTCTGTTAAACCCAATAACAGTGGGGTGTCAGAGATAAGTGTATTAATGACTTCAGTTGAATACAAATCATAACCGTGACGCTGTAAATCGCTCAAACACGTGTCCCAGGTATATGAGAAAATGTATGCAGTTCCTGCAGACTGAGACCTTGCTTAAAAGACTCCCTTGGCTAAACACTAGTTGAATGGAGAGCGGCTCACCTGTTCTCAACATAATCACAGTGAATAAC
>NW_019943716.1:119623-132232 GCF_002910315.2 Salvelinus sp. IW2-2015 | reverse complement strand
TAACTGGACTTGCTAGTTTAAATTTTAAAAAATGATTAGCTGTAGACCACACTATCTACCAAGAGAGTTGTCATCTATATTTTTTGTAGCCGTCTATTTACCACCACGAGAGTTCTGAGATGCTGGCACTAAGATCTCACTCAACAGCTCATAAAGCCATAAGCAAACAAGAAAATGCTCATCCAGAAGCGGCGCTCCTAGTGGCCGGGGACTTTAATTGCAGGAAAAACGTTGTGGTTCACTATGAGCAGCCGAAATACACAGGAAGTTGAAAGTTCCCGATTCTACTAGTGAAATGAAATGCACTCATTCTAGCCTTGTGGTTTGGATAAATTTTGGATGGTTTATGACAAAAAACAAATGTTGTTAATATAGTAATTCTATCTGTCTGTTCCTTGTTCAAGTGTTTATTTGCAGCTTTCATTCTCAGCTTGAGGTGTGGAGGAGGTGTCGGCAGCAGGCGCATTGGCCTTGACCCCTTCACCCTCTGTATTCTATGGATACTACAGGAGACACCTGAGGTAGATGGTTCTTTACTTTAGCCGCCTCTTCTCCCTCTGTTGTCGAGGGTCCGGTTCCCCAACCCTCCCGTCTCAGCCCCAGAGTAAATACCAAAGCCCTCTCCCATTGCACAGAATAATATTTGTACTCAATTATAATTCTGCTGATCTGTATTTCTTGACTAGTAGTACAGTGACAGAGGTGGAGTAGTTGGGAGTAGGAGTGTGACCTTGAGGCGTTGGTGAGGCCTTGCTGGGCTCGCTACTGAATCTGCACTAGGACTCACTGGGAGGAAAAATAAGCAAAGTAGCCATTAAGCCATGTACGAAGCACTTTGCGTAGATTATCCTTTAGCCATGAGTGGCTGTGTTGGAAAAGTATGACATAGAACAAACACGCAGCTCATAGCATGAGTTATTTGTCTGCGCAAAACAAACTTTGTATGCATTAATAAGACCACCAGTTAAAAGGTGTTTTACCTCATTTTTATATCTTCGCTGTTAAGTAGACAAGAAGTATAAATATCTGCATTGACTGTCGTAATTCTACGCGGATCAACTAGCTTGTTTTTGTACTGTGTATAGTAAACTTCCACATAATCCGCATCTCCAATAAATGTGAGATATCATCTCCACTTCTTCATATCGTACATGTGTCTAGCGATCTACTCGCAGTCAGCACTCTACTTATTGTCCAATTCCCCTAAGTTATCACATGCATATTCACTCTCTCTCTTTGACGTGGGCAGCAATGTATACTATTGAGCAGAACCTCTAGTCTTGCTGCGAAGTGTATTCAAACGGGAATGCCAATTGATTTCAACCTCATCAAGATCGCGCATTATGGTATTCTACTCAACTATGTGGACCTGCGCCCCCTCTGCCCATGAAATATCAGAGAAGGCTTGCTATGGCAATCTCCGAATCTGAGTACGGAGTTGGAGGAGAACTCGGAGCTTCTCTACTCCTTGAATTAATAATCTTGTAATGTTTAGCGTGATAAGTAGTTAGAAGTAATAACGGCATCTATCTATCCTATCGTAGATCAACCATAGTCCTGAGATATATTAGTGATAGAGTCCTCATATATCACTATATGTATATCAAGACAAATGTAGCCTCATTATTCTCAGTGCAAGGATATTGTGACCTTTAAAGAAATCCCAGCCAGTAAGAACGATGGTCATATGCACAAGTATCTCTTCTGATGTCTTAAAAAGGGGCTTTCGAATCGTCGAATTCAATCAGTATAGACTCAAGTGCGACCCCATCTCGCAACTCTTGTATCATTACTACTATACAGAACCGTAGAGTCACTTAGCGCGTACAAATGTAGTATCATCCACAGAATAACAACTAAGCTTTGAGGATTAGGCTCCATCTCCCACACTGACATTTACCCATCAAGTTCTAAGTACTCAGTGCCAGTACGCATGCGAAAAGAGCATAGATGTTATATTGCTAGTGCTGTTCAGAGATCTATCTCTTACCCCTGCGGATGAACATCTTTATTCCAAAAAAATCTTGTGCGTTTCCTGCACTGATAGAATATGATATCATCATCTTGTAACATCTCATCTCAGAGCGTCACGCAAATACCCTCCAACCAACTGCTAGTCATAAGTGAGAAAACATCTGGGTATAATGAGCCATAGTTTGCGCGTATTATGATATGGAAACAAGAGAATAACAGCTGAACTATTCCTGTTACTATACTCATACATAATCGTAACTCACAAACCCTGAATGTCGAGGTAACTGATAGGATCACCATTGCAGCGCAACTACACGCTCCTTCGCAGCCTCTTTTCTGCGTTGCTAGAATCTTCTGAATGAGCGTAATTACCACCCACCTGAAGTCATGTCAACATACAAATCTCTTCCCATGGTGATATCTTGTTCTAAGATACTCCTCCATACATCCTCTCTTACAGTAAGTTGTGTCGGTTGAGTTAGTATAGTCGTTTGTATTCGAAGCAACCTGATCTTTCATTTTGCTTCTGCATAGATTAGTGTGCTCAGAGTCAGAGATACAAGCCGTTCACTGTGGTCTTCTTGAGTCAAGATACCACAAAGTATATAGCATAGTCGGCAGCTGTAGATTTCTGTCACTTGTCGATTATAGCTCTCATGCTCTCATCATATTGACGGCGATCTAGATATCGATAGAACAGGCCGATAATTGCTTTTTCGAGTGGATGAGAAAGAAAGGTGCCTGCCAATTATAGCCAGATACCAGTATACACGCGTTGCTAGTACAAACAAGTCTCTGTTTTCATTCACAAGCAATCATTATCATCTTCCCTAAAGATCTATTGCTCTGGTTACCTAGCATCACTATAACATATATTTTGTCTCGTGCTTGAAATGCTGCATCAATGGTAAGGTAGTGTAGTAGATGCACGTATGACGGCGGCTGTTCCGTTTTGCGTGGTGTACAATCTTTTAGTTTGAGAACACAAGGGCAAGCACAGCAAAATGCTCTTATCGAAATGTGAAACCTGGTGCTGGGGTATTGTGCTTTTGTCTACCAGACACTGGAGACCTACTAAACACAAGGACAAAATCTGACCTTGCGCATTTGGCTGTGCAAGAAGACAGTTTAAGTTCTGGCCCCTGCCGGGAATCCTGTGGCCAATGACCAAACCCTCAGACGATTGTGGTCTTCTCTAGGATTTTGCCTGTCTAGGTAGCTACCAACTCTCTGTTTCTGCTATTCTCATCCAGAAAAGGAGCTGCCCCCGTGTCCTATACCGAATTCAAGACATACCCATTACATGAGCAAGCCAATCCATGCTTGAAAAAATATGAAAGTGATGTGAATGCGAAATCCAAACTTGCAGTGTATTACTGAGGTTTAAAAATACTCTAGATAAATCTTCGTTTAATTTGTCCTAAGTAAATTAAAAGATTGTAATTTCTATGAGGCCATTATCAATTGCAATTAGTGTTCTTGACATTCGTCTTAACAGAGATTATGTCATATGTTATATATTTCAAGCGAATATTCCTTGTTTTTGATGCTCAGTGTACATAGTTTCTTCCTCTCTTGTTTAGACTCTGTCCCAACTGAATTCTAAAAGGATTATTAGTTAGTTGTGATCATTATACCAGTAACTTAATGCTCTGTTTGTGCCAAACTCGCAAACCTGCCAATCTCCTACGAAATTTAGCTCCTCCTCTCACCAGCCACAAGTGAAGTCTTCGTGGCTCATAGGGCTCTAAGAAGCGAAGGCCATCCTTTTAGGACAAAGGAAGGTGGAATAGCTATGAATGTTCTCTTTCCGTGTCTTGCGCTGCGAATGAAATAGAGAGTGGACCTTCTCCAATGTCTCAATTGCAGTGTGTGTTGATTATGATATGAGGACGAGTGAGAAGCGAGACCTTGACACGCTCGTACGTTTGATAGACTAGCAAAGTTGTCTTTAACACAGGTCGGCAGATCTCATAAGTAGCACATTATGGACACTTCGCTCTGATCTTCTGTTTTTCCTCTGCGAGATCTGGAGACATCGTAGTGAGACATTGTTTATGCGATCTCTCGTACTGCATGGTATGCTAAATGGGGTAATAAAAATGAATGGCTTTTGTTCTAACCATTTTTACACTATATTATATTATTGAATTCAATATTTAACCAAGCCCACAAGATTCGATGATGGCTGCATGGCCAATTCACCGCATTCAAGCCGATGCTAAAGGCGTGGATGCTGTAGTTCACATGTTTGCTTTTCCTTCTATATTTGTTTGAGCCCTAATACGTCTCCACTCATATTGCAGCTTGCCACCACCTTATTTGGAGAGCCAATCTCGGAAACTCGAACTCGCTTGATCTCTTCCGTCTTGAATCTGTGTTGCTATAAACTCTCGTATAATTTCTCGTTCAACTGGTGCACGCACCTTGAAACGGATTAAGTGTACACGGTGTAGCTTTTCGCATACGCACGATCGACCGCGATTAGATCTAATATTCACAATAACATCTCAATGTGTGACAACTACTTACAATATTGCACAAAGTATGGGAGTCAAAATCCGAGAAACCAACTCTCTAAGTGTCTTAGCTATGAGCTTAGTGCCATGAGATAGATCCAGTGACTCTGGCTAGACCTTTTTTAGAGAACAGTGAGTTTGTTGATGTCTTGCTGCTTGCCATATTAGCGATCAAAGGGGCTGTTAGTGATTATATCTTATTGAAGCACAGGCGCTCGAGAGAAACAAGATGTGATTTAATAAAATTGTGTGACGGAGATTATAACTAACATCAGTGCTACCGATCTAATCCCGCGATAGCATCATATTAACACTGTCAACTATCCATTGAACAGAATATATTGCGCTGCGCCTTTGTGGTCTTGTTGCTCGAGGGCTCATCCCATTGACAATAAATCGCCTAATTTAATCGCTCTATTTTATGAGGGCAATTCATACGGCCACCTCTTCTATAAGCATATAACCAAAAGGTAGACGTACACAACGATGCAATTATCCTTGAGTAGGGCTGTATGTGGTTTTTCATAGTTTAGGCATCAGTACACGTACATGCATAACTAGGCAGTATCCACTCTTATTCTTGACTTACACTCTTGTATCGTTATAACCCTCACAAAATAGAAATACACTCATTTATGTTTGGTTATGATTCAACTAGATACCTGCCTCATGAGTTCAATAGAGCAATAAGTACATAACGAATTCCTTTCATGTCTCTCAATTAATAAAGAAATGATGGTCCAGTTCTTATGGAATTATATGAGGCTAATCAGTGGTCTTCTCGATGCTTAGAATCTTAATCCATTTATGGAATACGCTTCATGCACATGGCGATGCACCATTTGCATTTTTTCCCTGTTTAATGAGGAAAGTGCTGTCTCTGACTTGGAAAGTGTGAGTCCTAGAGAGTTTCAGGGAGACTGCGATTTCTACACTGGAAAAGACCGCTTAGTTTTACATAATATTTCTCTACGTCATGCTCAGATATAGTTAAGCACAAAACTACATCATTGGAACCGATCTTATCCATACCTCCATATATCGCAATCGTTGTACACATCACCATACCTCGGAGCCATTGCACTTTTCAACGGTATTAGACTGTGAAAATTATCAAGAGACTCATATTACTAGCCTCTTTCTAGCCGGATGACCCAGACTAGTGATATGTCCACTCAAACATGCAAAGCTCCTACTATGCTGTTCTAACCTTATTACTTTTATATCACACTAGCCGCAATGATCTAAGGTATAGTCCAGATCCTGAGATTTGAACTCGTGTTTCACCTAGCTGGTCTCTCTACTTCGTGACTTAGTGGTGTACTGGTCTTGTGCTCGTGCATGCCTACATCTCTACCCTACAGCCTTGCATACACATCCTCATTCTCTTCCGATACCTCCTCTACTCGTTCTTACAGCTAGCTCCCACACTGTAATTGCACAGCTACGCTATAGTTGTATCACCGTAGAGCTTTTGCGTGACACTCCCATCATGACTTGTCGCAGCGTTATGCTCTATATGTCCAATTCGTCTTTCACATGCTCTGATCTGCCTTCTCCTCCACGTTGTAAAGCAGTGACCGTGATGCGTCACTCACTCGTGATGAAGAATTAGGACTAATATTATAATAGTTCCTATTTCTGTCCAAGATAATATACTTGAGTATTACTCTTAGTGTCTCAAATCCGAGTCTTTTCGAGTCTTTATTAATCTGTGATCAATCGTAAGACAAATGGTTTACCAGTGTAAGCTGATGTCTAAACATCCATGGGAAAGTGACTCATGCAATATGATGCATTTAAGCGATGTCATAGTAGCCCTCCTCTAGAGTTTTTGATGAGTATGCGTCTTTCAACCAGATTGAGACCACTCTCCCCATCAAGGATAAAATACTGTAGCTGCGTTTGCTAAATAGATTCCTTAGTTTAGCTGCATGCGTGACTCATTTAACACGAATCCTAATCGTCTATCAATAAACACGATAGACATACGATAGTTAGACACAGTAGCTAATGACGTTTTTAGTATCGGCTGCTGTGAGTGAGGATCTCAAAAAAGAGGTCCTCGGTTGTTGATAAGACATACTCTCGTCTAAAGAAACTGTAGCTGATTGAATTTCAACACATACAATATGTATAAACAGAGCACAACACTCTAACACAGTCTCTAAGACGAGATGAATACACTGGTAGGAGACTATACTGAACTATCCAGAGGAAACTAGTGCCCTTTTTAACTTGAATGATAGTAAATCGAAGTGGGTACACGGCATAATAGCGAGACAAGAGACGAGAGAGTGTGCGAGCAGGAACCAAATTCCTCGACCTGTCACATGTTCAAGCATTTTCAGCAGCTTACATTGTCTCTCACACAAAGTTTACATATATCCAAAAGTTAGTGAAAGATAACCCATTAGAGAGCGCCACACATTTTCTACACCTAGACCAAACCACATTACAATTTTCACTCAATACAATTGTCGTTTCATTTTTAATTTGGTCGAGTTATATAGTTGCTCATTTAACTCTATCACTGATTCTACGCCCTCTAGTCCTGAGAATACGCCTATCACACTTGTAGCAACGTCACAAGAAACTAAACTCACCTACATAGCAGCAACATAAAATAACTCACTATAGATTTAAAAGAGAGAATTTGCAATTGTTATTAAGTAGCGCGGTGATACGTGTTCCTGAGGATACAATACTGGTTGATCATAATACTTTAAGGTAAACACTCATACACCATCACAGTTACGCTAGGTCGTCGTAAGGCATATTTGAATTGAGAGAACCATGACACAACTCAAGAGGTGTTGTCTCTCTAGTTCAGAAAGCGTCACCATCAAGAGGTTTGTTACCCGTTTATTTAAAATTTTTGGGAAAAAACCACATTTGTTTTTTTTTCAACTGAGAAAAAAGCCTTTTAAAGTGGGGGGCAGGGGTTTTGGGGGGGGGGGGGAACCCATTGTTTCGGGACATCCCATATAGCATGATCCATTTTTGCAGTTGATGAAGGGTAAGCACCCGGAACATCGTTAACGGTGTACTAAATAATAAAGGAGCTTCTGTTGATCTGATCATGTACTTACAGTGTGATAACCACCCGTAAATCTGTCTTTCTCCACCAGCAGCAATACATTAGGCTATATCATTAGTGGGACTCCTGTGTAAGAAGAGATAAATCAACTGTATCTTCATTTAATGGGAATGGACGTATTGGTGTCCCTAATCCTTAACGATCACTATGACTCAACACAATTCTTGTCTTCTCCTTTAATTTGGACTAACGGGAGTTTCCCGTTGAAGATTAAAAAGACTTCAATGACCACATCCGATCAACTCGAACAAAGCATTTTATTCAGTTAGTGTTCAAGAGTAGGCGCCAGTCATATATTTAGTATGACACAGTTGATATGAAACTGATAGTACATCTTATACACACATATTGTGGAATTGTTATTTCTCCAACCCATGGAGAGGAAGAGATGCCAATATGTATATCGGATGATTGATTATACGATATTATACTTCAGATTGAGGATTGTGATATGTGCTTGTTTCAGATACCTCAAATAATGCACATAGATCGTAAATTGCACTAATGTATGCAATGACTTAAATGCTCAATGACTTAAAATTATAAATGTCAATGATTAGTTTGGATTCCCAATGGGAAAAAAAAAACAGGTATACTCTATGTCTCCGCGTTTCATTAATGAGGCAGCTGTCTCACCCCTAGCCTCAGCCTAAGTTCCAGTTCCTACGCATCCATCCACTCTGCGAGAGAACAATAACCACTGACCTCGCGACTATCTGTGAGCATCAAGTGACGACTTCTCATGGAGCGTAACAAGAGAGAACCTCCAGACGAAGAGCCATAGCTAGTGCAATTCAGCACTCTCGGAAGTCATAATATGAGGCACCTTCGCACAGTGCTGAAGACATCAGCATTCTGCAAACAATCATAGGACGCGCCACAGCTTGAGCATTTCTAGTCATTTCTGGAGACAAGATCAGCATTAAATCCACACAGACTTGAGCTCGGTGTCAGTCCTATAGCGAGATCACAGTATCTGCTTACCACAAGACTACATCCCATCCTGTGCAGATTCTAGGACGTAACAAATTAGAGACCTCTCCACAGTGTGCCAAGCAGTACAGTACAGTCATTTTCTGCACAGAAATAAACATTTTTAATCGAGGACTCTCCTAGGCTGAGTGGAAGCTAACTCTGCATTGTCTAGGGAAGAGAAGTAAACACTCACACAAAGCCTGTTCTCCTGCTGAAGACAAAACTCTTAAGTCAAATTCTGGAATAACAAAGAATACGGATTCACTCTAACGAGCGTGCTAATGCAATTCAATGCATATCTGGAAGCATCACATACAACCTCCACTATAGCATTGGAAGAAGTGAGTCTGAGCAGTCATGTCTATCTTTCACATCTAAGCTAGGAGACATCTCTTCCACAATCGTCCTGATTGTTCCGGCGTCACACCTCCTGGATGCAACAAATATACAGGGTACACTCCACAGCCTCGCTTCTTAAATAGGCGGACAATTCAGCAATAAATCATGAAGCATACGAAAACTAAACGATAAAACGTTCTCACAGTGCCCCTCGAGCTTCTGTCGTCTATAACCAGGCTAATGTCCTGCGAGCATGAGCAAATAGATAGGAGGCTACTTACCTCACAGCACAAGACGAGACTGGGCGAAGAAGGAGGTTTGCGGTATCTGGAGGAGTGCTCCAGTGATTTGGAGGCCTGACGCAAGACTCGAGGGAGAGCGTGAGGGAGGGGGGAGGGAAGCGAGCTTTTCACCTCGATATCACTACTGTCATTCTCCTCGTGGCTGAAACAAAATAGACCATCCAACTGAAGCCTAGCACAGCGAACATCTGCAGAGTCATTGGGATATACTCAACTATGACGCTCAACCAACAAGCAGGCTCTTGATGACTCCATCAGCATTTTTTACATGTCGATTGGCATTTGAAAGGGATCTAACCCTTTAACCATGTGTGGCATGGATGAGCTGCAACAAAGCAGGAGATGAGGGTTACTCTCGATTCACATGTGGCCACTAGAGAAGACCGAGAAACTGAAACTGGAATGTAGTGACCGCATTATGCATTACGTTGTGTAGCCTAATCAGCCAAATAGTGAAGAGCACAGTATTTACTAGTTCGACTTTACACGTAGCCTCTTAACAGTAATCTTCTCATTCCAACCTCGTTGCATTGTATTGGAATTGGGGGTTTGGAGGAGTTTGGTGAATGTTACCTATGTGCGAAACGGCTGTGTTGAATGTGCTCTTATGTGTGTTGCAGGGATACTCGAACGAAAGGAGCAATTGTAATGGATTTATATATTGGCTATGTGACATACTCTGATGATCGAGTGGATGATGACTGTATATGGTGTGTGCTGTGGTGTGTGTTGTGTGTGTGTGTGTGTGTGTGTGTATGTGTGTGTTGTGTGTGTATGTGTGTGTGTGTGTTTTTTTGTGTCTATATATGCATACATGTGCACAGAGTTTGTGTTGTGTGTGTGTCGAAAACAGTATCAGAACAACCATGGCGAATAGCCATATTAGTTGAGCATTTCTATGGCTTCATGGAAGGTTTCTCGAAGTGTGGGAATTTTAAAATAACAAATATTTGTCATATATCACTCGGGTTTCATCCCCATAGTCAACTCAACTATTCCTTTCATGATCAGGTATGATGTGGTCCAATATTAACTCTCTGTCAATTTCATAGTTAAAAGTTTTTCACGCACAAGACTCCATAGTTCATGCTGCTGGTGAGTTTTCACAATATTTGGTTATACTTTTTTAAGAATGTCCTACTGATGAATTCCTGTTAGCATGCGTACCAACCACCTGTTACAGAATCTCTATACAAGTGTCTCGGTTTCTGTGTTTGCTCCACTCAAATTCTGTCCACATATGTTATAATACTATGTCATAGTTCATGACTATCTGTTAATTTGTGGTAGTAGGTTTCAAAGTAAAATCGGGTATAAATCACTTCTACAATTTTATTATGTTACTGAATCTTCTCTCTCGGCCTGCGAGGAAATAACGCTGTCAGATTGTCGGTTTTGTGTGGAGCTGAGTAGTCTAGGGGTGCAAGGGCTGGATAGGAATCTCAATTGGAGTTCCGCTTGCTTGGAAAACAAGCTTTCAGCACTTTTCATTTCAGTCTGCGGTGAAAAGCTGTGCTGTTGTGAGCCGGGTAAGGAGGGTGTGTGTGTGTCTCTGTTGGGGTCTGTGTGTGTGTGTGTGAATGAAATCCAAACTTGCAGTGTATTTGAGGTTTAAAAATACTTCTAAAGTGTGTTTAATTTGTCCTAAATAAAATGTAATCAACCCCTACAAAATGTCCATACATCTTTATAATTCAATAATTATTCAAATTTCCTGTTGCTGCAGGATTATTTTCCTGCTGTAAGAAACTGGTCAAATTTAGATCATATACCTGTAGGGCTTGGCCCTCAGAACCTCCATCTCCAAATAGTCCTCCCTAACAGAAGAGTCTGGCTCATAGGGTTAAAGAGCACTTTTAAAGAAGATGAACGTCTCTTTCCTGTGGCTGAGGGATGTGTGTGATCAATGTATCTGTGTTGGTTTGCCTGACAGATTGAACTGAAGTGAAACATAAAGTTTGTCTGAATCATAATGTATTGGGACATCGCGTTGTCTTCTTCTGCATGAAGTGTTTATGAGACATATTGGACTGTACTGCATGTAGCCTATTGGGGTTAATAAAAAAATGTTTTTCTAGCTTTAGTATTTTATATGTATTGAATTCAATATTTAAGCCAGCCTAAAGTCAGCCCACAACATGTTGGCTGCTGCCATCCGCAAGGGATGCTGGCCTATTGGGGGAAGTCCCCTATTCACTCCACACACAGACCCACATTTAATCAACTTGGTGCCCCCCTTACCGTATATTTCAGAGTGCCCCGGTACGTGCCTACTTTTCAAAGCACCCCATAATAGTCCTCATCCATCGCATTTGACCTGGACAACCAACCAAACAGTCTGGAACACATAATCATGGAGATCCAGGTTTGGACCATAGAACAGTTGATTTTGTTGGATGTCTTGGCTATTAGCGATGGGCTGAGGATTTTTTAAGCCAGGGGGGAATAGATGGAAATAATGAGGAGAAAAACTTCTGCCAACCTTCCTCCTGCTCTTTAACCTGTGACACCCATAAGAAGATTCGTGCGCCTTTGTTGATCCTGGCAGGGCACGTTTTGGGCAAGTCATCGCCACCTCTTGATGTCCAGGAACGACACACGTGTCATTTCCTGACAGGGCAATCATTTGGTTATTACTGCCGCTGCACTGGCAGGCCACTTCGTGTTCTGTACTCTGATTTCCCAAAATGAAACATGTATATTTTTCTTTTGTCGACAAGAGCAATATTTCCATGGCAAATCACGATCCCCTTCCAAGTCTCTCTGTAAAAAAATAATCTCTCTTTATAATGAAATGTCTCTGACTCTGAATCAATCCATTTATGAATACGCTCTGAAAGTACCGCCTGAGTTTGAGAAATAGCCTATTTATATATTCTAAGCTCTTAATGTGCCCCTTATGATGGATTTATAAACTGTATATAGAACGTTACACAACAAATACTGGTTGATTGCAAGGTATCTTAAATTTCATGTTGTTTAGCTTGTTTTAGGGTGGGCGATAACAGGAAGGTCACATGCAATTAAATGTTATTAATTACCTGAATGACAACATGTCATGGATTCTGTTTGACTGTTCACTATCTGTCTCTCTCTCTCTGTTCACTATCTGTCCCTCTCTCTCTCTCTCCCTCTCTCCATCCCTCTCTCCCCTCTCTCTGTCTTCGTATCTCTCTCCTCTCCCCACCCAACCCCAACCCCTCTCTCCATTTCTCTATGTCCCTCTGGTCTCTCTCTCTCTCCTTCCCTGTAGATTACCTTATACTGTGAATGTTATGGTTTCTGTCCAAGATTACTGGATCTCTTGTCAAAGTTTAGCATTCGTATCAATAGGAGATTTTGGTATGTTGTAAATATGAAGGCAGCAAATGACATTTAAGATATGACCCCTCAATGGTGG
>NW_019943716.1:106794-115033 GCF_002910315.2 Salvelinus sp. IW2-2015 | reverse complement strand
AGAGAGAGATCCAGTGGCGGGTGACACTTGCCAAGAGACCAGCTGACTGAATTATGCGCTGCAATCAGCTGGTCCTATCAGCCAATGGAGGCAGATCGTTGACGGGGGATCCATCTTTTTCACTCTGCATGTGATGGTTGGGTTTGGAGGAAGTTGGTGAATTTAATATGGAGGTGTGTGAATGTGTGTATGTGTGGGGGGCGGGGAGGGGGGGGTATTGTGTGTGTGTGTGTGTGTGTGGTGTGTGTGTGTGTGTGTGTGTGTGTGTGTGTGTGTGGTGTGTTGTGTGTGTGTGTGTCGTGTGTGTGTGTGTGTGTGTGTGTCTATATATGCATACATGTGCACAGAGTTTGTGTGTGTGTGTGTCGAAAACAGGTTCTAAGATCCCAGGCCACCACAATAGGTAAGGTTATGAAGGTTTCAAGGGTTTTTTAATAAAAATGTATCTCGGGTTCACACCAGTCACACACACATTCATACCAAACATACGTTCAGTCCCAGAGATAGTTCATGCTGCTGGGTGGTTCAAGGTAGTTAAGATGAGCGACCACCACCTGTCAGTTTCTTATCAAACGTTGGTACGTTTGCTAATTAGTTTGTTCATTTGTTCATTAGTCCGTTCGTTGGTAGTGGTTTGGCAGTCGTTCCTCATTGTCTGTTGCCATCAAGCGTCTGTAGCACTCAGCCCATGATCCGGTCCGGTGCAGGCGACAGGAAAACATGCATGAGCAGGGAGCCATGTGAACAGACATATTCCACCACACTCACACATGTATGGTCCCCTCTGGTTACACAGGTCACGGTGGCGGGGTGTGACGTGGTCCAGGAGATGGTAGCAGAGGCAGTGACGGCGGGTGTGGACTGGTCCAGCAGACGGTAGCAGAGCAGTGATGGCAGGTGTGACGTGGTCCAGCAGACGGTAGCAGAGGCAGTGACGGCAGGGTGTGACGTGGTCCAGCAGACGTAGCAGAGGCAGTGACGGCAGGGTGTGACGTGGTCCAGCAGACGGTAGCAGAGGCAGTGACGGCAGGGTGTGACTGGTCCAGCAGATGGTACCAGAGGCATGTGACGCGGCAGGGTGTGATTGGTCCAGCAGACGGTAGCAGAGGCAGTGACGGCAGGGTGTGACGTGGTCCAGTAGATGGTAGCAGAGGCAGTGACGGCAGGGTGTGAACTTGGTCCAGCAGATGGTAGCAGAGGGCAGTGACGCCAGGGTGTGACTTGGTCCAGCAGATGGTAGCAGAGGAGTGACGGCAGTGTGTGACGTCGTCCAGCAAGACGGTAGCAGAGAGCAAGTGACGGCAGGTGTGACTTGGTCCCACAGATGGTAGCAGAAGGCAGTGACGGCAGGGTGTGACTTGGTCCAGTAGAGTAGGGTGTGGTCCAGTGACGGCAGGGTGTGACTTGGTCCAGCAGACGGTAGCAGAGGCAGTGACGGCAGGTGTACTTGGTCCACAGCAATGGTAGCAGAGGCAGTGGCGGCGGGTGTGACGTGGTCCAGCAGACGGTAGCAAGAGGCAGTGGCGGCAGGGTGTGACCGTGGTCCACGCAGACGGTAGCAGAGGCAGTGGCGGCGGCAGACAGAAGTCGACGTGGACTTCCTCCGCCTCCAGCAGCAGCTCCAGAGTGAACCGTAAGCTCRGTTTTCTGAAGTTCAGGTTGCACGTTAGTTAATGAGGCCAAGGTATGGCAGATCTGGGCCAACTCCCATCTCCAAAGAGACCAGCCAAAGGGGTGGAGTCTACAATACATTTATGAATAAAGAGAACACAGCAAACCAAGGTAAATTATCTAAAGTAAAAAGGCACACAATTTCCAAATGAAAAGTCACTGCAAACTTTCAATACATATTAAAATACACACCGAAAGGGTTGGTCTCTAATTTGGGGAAAAATATAAGGGATGTCAACATCTGACACATACATGCGTACAGCGTTTGTGTCTGTGTGGGGAGGGGGGAGGCTGTAACGTTGTCATGACGGACAGACCTGTGTGTGTGGGGAGGGGGGAGGCTGTAACGTTGTCATGACGGACAGGCCTGTGTTGTAGCATGCACCTCTAGAAGCCAGATCTCTCTATTGACTTTCTCTAAGAGGCCGGGTGACCTCAGAGTTTCCCAAACACAGTCCTGGGGCCTCCCTCGGTGCACTTTCTGSTTTTTGCCCCAGTACTACACAGCTGATTCAAATAACCAACTGATCATCAAGCTTTTATTATTTGAATCAGCTGTGCAAAACCCTGCACTAGCTGACCTCCTGGTCTCTATCCCAACGCTCCCTCCTTCCCAGCAGGCACCTTGACAGGCTCAGTCTGCAGGGATAATTGAGGCTAGAAACGAGCACAACAGCTGATGTCATAAAAATGAGACAGGACAGAGCAGATTGATGATACTCACTGTGCAGCACATGTTCTGCATGGTTGTTTTTTAGGGGCGGGACTCCAACACACTCTAACTATCAGGATGTTTAGGGTGAGGAGGGTTTGATCATCTATAAACAGTCTATGTTTTTGTCTTTCTGTTTAAAAGTTGAGCTCGTGGCGTCCTCTCCGTCTTGTGCCATGTCCCACATTGGAGTATAATTAACCGGGGGTTGGGGTGGTGATGGGCCATTTATCACCTGGGTAAAGGGTTGTTCTTTACATCGAAATGACCACACGGGAGTGCCTGGATACAGGCCTTATCCATGCGGAGATATTGGCCAGATACCACAGAATCCAGAGTTAGGTTATTTGCTATTATAAACTGTAACAAAAGTAATTAGATAGGTAATGAAAATAATAGTTTGTCATAATCGTTGGTTTACGGGTCAATATATCCACTGCAATCAGCTTAATCAGCATTCCGGCCTTTGAACCACCCAGTTTAATAATTCGCCCAATTGGAGTAAAATTCCCACATGGAGTATAATCCCACATTGGATATAATTCCCCACTTGGAGTATAATTCCCACATTGGAGTATAATTCCCCACATTGTAGTATAATTCGCACATTGGAGTAATTCCGCACATTGGAGTATAATTCCCTCATTGGAGTATAATTCCCACATTGGAGTATAATTCCAACATTGGAGTATAAATTCCCCACATTGGGTATAATTCCGCACAATGGAGTATAATTCTCCACTGGAGTAATAATTTCACACATTGGAGTATAATTCCGCACATTGGAGTATATATCCCACATTGGAAGTATAATTTCCGCCACATTAAAGTATAATTCATCACATTGGAGTATAATTCCCCACATTGGATGATAATTTCCCCACATTGGAGGTATAATTTCCCTTACTTTGAAGTATAATTCCCCACTTTGGGAGTATAATTCCCACATTGTGAGTATAATTCCGCACATTGGAGTTATATTCCGCACATTGGAGTATAATTCCCTACCATTGGAGTATAATTCCCCTACATATTGGAGTATAATTCCCTACAATTGGAGTATAATTTCCCCACATTGGAGTATAATCTCCCACATTGGAGTAAATCCCCACATTTGGAGTATAATTCTCCACAGTATCTGGAGTATAATTCCCCACATTGGAGTATAATTCCGCCACATTGGAGTATAATTCCCCACATTGGAGTATAATTCCCCACATTGGAGTTATAATCCCCACATTAAAGTAATTCAAATTAATCACATTGGAAGTGATAATTCCCCACATGGAGTATAATTCCCACATTGGAAGTAAAATCCAACATTGGAGTATAATTCCCACATTGGATAACATTGTAGTAATTTCCCACATTGGAGTATAATTCGCACATTGGAGTATAATTCCCCACATTGAGTTATAATTCCCCACAATTGGAGTATAATTCCAGCACATTGGAGTAATCCCAATGGTACCCCACAATCATTGGAGAATTAATTCCCCACACATTGGAGTATAATTCTCCACATTGGAGTGTATAATTCCCCACATTGGAGTATAATTCCCCACATTGGAGTATAATTCCCCACATTGGAGTATAACTATCATACCAAAAGGCTCTGAATAAAACACTGTGAAACAACACTGACAGATGTGAAACCACAGTTTTGGTTGCCTGTCTACGAACCTGAAACAGACGTACAAGACGTTATCAGTTGTGTATTATCTGCAAGCCTCCAGAAGGACAGACAGTGATAACGCAGTAGTTTGTTCCCATCTACACCTAACTAATTTACCCCCTTTGTCAGCAGCGGTTGAGGCTCCCGGCTGCAGTCTGCACCCTCAGGGCTCTCCTCCCTCCTCCCCAAGCTGCAGCCCCACGAGCTCTACTCCGTTCCGAGAATCTGCGGCCCTGAAACAATCCGGTCTGACGAATAAGAACCTGGGATGGCTTTCAGTCCTGACTGATAGTACTGCTGGGTTTCCTGTTTTAGCACAAGAGAACATGCTGGTTCGTATTAGGCACCAAAAGAAGAAAAAGCTGCTGGGTTCCTGTTCATAAGGACCAAACAGAAAACAGACTGATGGGTTCACTGTTCATGCACCAAACAGAAGAAAACAGACGCTGGGTTCACTGTTCTATGACACCAAACGAAGAAAACAGACTGCTGGTTCACTGTTCATTTACCAAACAGAAGGAAACAGAGCTGCTGGGTTCACTGTTCATAGCACCAAACAGAAGAAACAGACCTGCTGGTTCACTGTTCATTAGGCACGAAACAGAAAAACAGACTGCTGGGTTCACTGTTCATTAGGCACAAACAGAAGAAAACAGACCTGCTGGTTTCAATTGTCATTAGGCACCAAAGAAGAAAACAGACTGCTTGGGTTTCCTTGTTCATTAGGCACCAAACAGAAAGAAACAGACTTGCTTGGTTCACTGTTTCATTAGGGCACCAAACAAAGAAAACAGACTGCTGGTTACTGTTCATTAGGCACCAAACAGAAGAAAAACAGACTGCTGGGTTCCTGTTCATTTAGGCACCAAACAGAAGAAAACAGACTGCTGGGTTCCTTGTTCATAAGGCACCAAACAGAAGAAACAGACTGCTGGGTTTCACTGTTCATTAGGCACCAAACAGAAGAAACAGACTGCTGGTTCACTGTTCCATTAGCACCAAACAGAAGAAAACAGACTGCTGGGTTCACTGTTCATTAGGCACCAAACAGAAGAAAACAGACTGCTGGGTTCACTGTTCATTAGGCACCAAACAGAAGAAAACAGACTGCTGGTTTCGCTGTTCATTAGGCACCAAACAGAGAAAACAGACTGCTGGGTTCACTGTTCATTAGGCACCAAACAGAAGAAACAGGACTGCTGGTTTCCTGTTCATTAGGCACCAAACAGCAGAACACAGACTGCTGGTTCCTGTTCATTAGCACCAACAGAAGAAACGACTGCTGGTCACTGTTCATTAGGCACCAAACAGAAGAAAACAACTGCTGGGGTTCCTGTTCATTAGGCACCAACAGGAAGAAACAGACTGCTGGTTCACTGTTCATTAGGCACCAACAGAAGAAAACAGACTGCTGCAGTTCACTGTTCATTAGGCACAAACAGAAGAAAACAGTACGTGCTGGTGCTCATGTTCTTAGGCACCAGTAAACAGAAGAAACAGGACTGCTGAGTTGCCTGTCATTAGGCACCAAAACAGAAGGAAACAAGACTGCTGGTTACTGTTCATTAGGCACCAACAGAAGAAAAGCAGACTGCTGGGTTCACTGTTCATTAGAGCACCAAACAGAAGAAAACAGACTGCTGGGTTCACTGTTTCATTAGGCACCAACAGAAGGAAACAGACTGAAACAGGGAAAGGACTAGCTGGACAATAAGAAATGTTCATTTTCATTTTCAATTGTAAACATTTGAATGATGTTTTTGGTGCGTGTGTGTGAATACCCAGCCTTGAATAGAGATAGGCTGTAGTGATGTTGGACTTCGGACCGTCAACTCCAGACTGTTGTGATCTGACCAAGGACAATCTTGTTATGCCCAGAATAACACATCTGATTGTTGAAGTGCTATGCAAGTATATGAGCAAGAACAAAGTTTATGTGTTGCATCTATATTCCAATTTGTGGTATAATGAACACAGAGCGGACCCAGAGGCCCGCATATAGAAGCAACTCAGGAAGACAAAACCATATCTGTTTGAAAGATGATCAAACCCTCTCACCCTAAACATCCTATTAGTAGTGTTGTTGAGTCCAACGCCCTAAAAACAATCAGAACATGTGCTGCACAGTATATCTCAATCTGCTCTGTCTGTCTCTTTTATGACATCAGCTGTTGTGTCGTTATCTCAGCCTCATTATCCCTGACAGACTGAGCCTTCCAAGTGCCTGCTGGGAAGGTGGGAGTGTTGGATGAACCTAGAGATCATGGGCTCTATTTGAGTCAAGACGTTCAATTCTTATGTTAGAAGCTATTCCATTCACACACATCACACATGTGTTTACAGTAACCACCACACATCACTACATCACACACACATAAGTCTACAGCAACACCAGCACATCACTTGACACGACACACTACACTACACATATCACTACACACACAACACACACATACACACACACGATCACACACACATCTACACACACACACAACAGCTTCTCCATAAAGTCCGAATGAAAACAAGTTTGAGTTATTTCCACATGTGCTGTGGCAGTTATGATCACTAAAGTTCGGACACTCTGTACACTCTGGCGGATCCTCCTGTTTATTCCTCAAGGTCTCTCTGACCTCTCCCGTACCCTCTCTTCTCTACCCTCTCCTCACACCCTCTCTCTACTCTCATCCTCTTCTCCCCATTGCGCTGCTCCCTCTCTCTGTCTGACCTCTCTCTCTACCTACTCTTCCTCCTCTCTTCTCTCTCCCCTCTCACTCCTCCCTCCTCTCTGCGTACCCTCATCGTGCTAAACCCTCTCTACCCTTCTTCTCTCTCGTCTCTCTCTTCTCTCCTCTCTCTCTCCTCTCTGCTCAACCTCTCTCTCTCCCCTCGCTCTCACTCTCTCTCTCTCCCTCTCCTACCTCTCTCTCTTCCATCCTCTCCCCTCCTCTCTACCCTCTCCCTCTACCCTCTCTCTCTTCCCTCTCTCCTCTCCTACTGCTCTCTCCACCCTCTCTCTCTCTACTCTTCTCTCGCTCGCATCCCTCTCTCCCTCCCCTCTCTCTCTCCCCCCTCGCCCCCCTTCTCTACCTCTCACTACTCTTCTCACTAACCCTCGTCTCACGACCTCTTTCTTTCCTCTCTCCTCCCCTCTTCTCTCTACCTCTCTCTACGCTTCATCTCTCTATACTCCCTCTCTCTCTCTCTCGCTCTTCCGTGCCCTCCCCTTCTCCCTTCTCTCTAACCCTATCTCAGCTACCCTCTCTCTCCCCTCTTCTCTCTTCATCTCTCCTCTTCTCTCTCTCGTCTCTCTCTCCTCTTCTACCCTAGTCTCTCTCGCCCTCTCTCAGCCTTCTCTCTCTACCTGCATCCTCTGAACCTCTTCTCTTCCCTCTCTCTTCTCTCCCTCTCTCTCTACCCTCTCCCTCTACCCTCTCTCCTCTTCGGCCTCTTCCCTCCCCTCTCTCTTACCCCTCTCTTCTTACCCTGCTCTCGCTCGCTGTCCTTCCCTCTCCCCCTCTCTCTCCCTCCTCGCCCCCTCTCTTCTACCTACCCCCCCTCTACTCTCTCTCATGACTGTGTAACCGACAATCCAAGTCCAAAACGGGGAAGTCGTAACCATTAAATTACTCTACATGTTATAAAAAAAGATGATGTTAAATAAAACCCCATGAAATCTGACGCAGGGAGAGGAGGATAGGTACAAGAGGAGGGGGAGGAGTGAGGCTGCAAAAGGCAACAGTAAATCAAATAAGTATTCATTTCCTTTAAACTGGAGTGAGCGGGGAAAGTGGCTGTAGGCCCTGAAAATAGTTACATTTTGAGAGCGTTGTTGAATCTCTGAACTCTGAAACTGCGCTGCTGTTTTTCATACACTAAAGATCAGAGTGGGCCATGCCGCTCTGTTTTCTATACTCCTCTAAGATCGATGGGCCATTCCTTTCTGTTTCCATACCTAAGATTCAATGGCATCCTGCTCTGTTTTTCATACACTAAGATCAGATGGGCGCCATGCCTGCCTCTTTTTCAGACACCTAAGATTTCAGATGGGCCATTCTGCTTCTGTTTTTTCATCCATACATCAAGAATCAGATGGGCCATGCCTGCTCCTGTTTTCATTACACTAAGATCGAGAATGGCATAGTCCTGCTCTTTTTCATACACTAAGATCAGATGGCCATTCT
>NW_019943716.1:103379-105948 GCF_002910315.2 Salvelinus sp. IW2-2015 | reverse complement strand
ATATCTAAGATCAGATGGGCCATTCCTGCTCTGTTTTCATACCTAAGATCAGATGGGCAATTCCTGCTCTGTTTTCATACACTAAGATCAGATGGGCCATCCTGCTCTGTTTTCATACACTAAGATCAGATGGGCCATTCCTGCTCTGTTTTCATACACTAAGATCAGATGGGCCATGCCTGCTCTGTTTTTATACACAAGATCGATGGGCCATTCTGCTCTGTTTTCATACACTAAGATCAGATGGGCCATTCCTGTCTTGTTTTCATAACTCTAAGATCAGATGGGCCATTCTGCTCTGTTTTCATACAATAAGATCAGATGGGCCATTCCTGCTCTGTTTTCATACACTAGATCAGATGGGCCATTCCTGCTCTGTTTTCATACACTAAGATCAGATGGGCCATCCTGCTCTGTTTTCATACACTAAGATCAGATGGGCCATTCCTGCTCTGTTTTCATACTCTAAGATCAGATGGGCATTCCTGCTCTGTTTTCATACTCTAAAATCGGCTATCATTGGGAGATTCGCCAGTCTCCACCACAGCAACAATTGACTCTCCCTCTTCCAATCCTTATGACCCATCTATGATAGCAGCAGTAACTTCTCTCCTGGTGCTTATCACTGACAGGACCCATTCTCCCTACTTTAGCTGCCCTGCACATTAGCTTTAACAGATTAAATAAACTCAACCATTTACACTAGGCCCTCTCTAGGACCAGAAGAGCAGGCTACGCCACTAAAACAAACAGGAGGATATATTGCTGTGTCAATAGGGCGTCTGGGATCCTGAGACAGAGACAGTCGTATCGCTGAGGCATCTCGGCTCTGGTAGAAACACAAACGGCTCTGCAGGGAGGCGTGTCCAGGCTTTTTTTTGGTCAGTCTATAATATAATAATACTTTATTGCCCTCTAGATTATGATTGTAAAACGTTGTTTTGGAAATTCGGAAGTCATTTGACTATGTTCACCATACATAATTATATAACTTTGTCACGCCCTGACCTTAGAGATCCTTTTTATGTCTCTATTTTGGTTTGGTCAGGGCGTGAGTTGGGGTGGGCATTCTATGTTTTGTGTTTCTATGATTTTCTATTTCTATGTTTTGGCCTGATATGGTTCTCAATCAGGGACAGCTGTCTATCGTTGTCTCTGATTGGGAACCATACTTAGGTAGCCTTTTATCCCACCTGTCTTTGTGGGAAGTTGACTTTGTTTAGGGCACTTTGCCTTTGAGCTTCACGGTTTGTTTTTGTAGTGTTTTTTTGTTTTGTTTGGCGTCATTTTGATAAAATAWAGAAAATGTACACTCACCACGCTGCACCTTGGTCCTCAACTTGACAACTTTGCCACGGAAATTTCTTTACATGTTTTACAGTATTGTCCATAGAAATAGAATTAAGTAATTCTAGTAATTGTATATMTATGGTATTGACTGTGGTCAGGAAAGCTACAGGGAAATGGTTGGAGCAAAGTCTAACAAAACTGTTTTGATRAAAGSCTCTACATTTGTCACTGTGGAACAGTGGATTCCTCTCCACCGCTGAACTCATAAGGTCCTGATCATCTGCCCCGAGCGAGCCTCTTCTTAAAAACTGTTCTGCGCCACTAAACAACCTGAGAAAATGTTMTCTGGGAGACGTAGTAACAGATTTGTAGAATCCCAGAGTCAAGGCTAAACAACAGACATAGATAACCTACTGGTCTTCCATTACATCTTGGRAAAATAACTCACAGACGGAGATGCAGTCCACAACCATGYAGACCTAGGGTGAAATTGTTATTCAATTTCTTTCAGATACTACATCAGCTGTGCTTGATTGAGCTTGTCTACTTGTCTGATACAATGGAACCAACTGAATAGTCCCAAAGATGAGAAACCCCTCTGGCAACCCAGGCTCAATCAAACACTTGTCTACTGCTCTCTTTTCCACCTGTGTTTGTGGGAAGTTGACTTTGTTTAGGGCACTTTGCCTTTGAGCTTCACGGTTTGTTTTTATAGTGTTTTTTTGTTTTGTTTGGCGTCATTTTGATAAAATAAAGAAATGTACACTCACCACGCTGCACCTTGGTCCTCAACTTGACAACTTTGCCACGGAAATTTCTTTCCATGTTTTACAGTATTGTCCAAGAAATAGAATTAAGTAATTCTAGTAATTGTATATCTATGGTATTGACTGTGGTCAGGAAAGCTACAGGGAAATGGTTGGAGCAAAGTCTAACAAAACTGTTTTGATGAAAGGCTCTACATTTGTCACTGTGGAACAGTGGATTCCTCTCCACCGCTGAACTCATAAGGTCCTGATCATCTGCCCCGAGCGAGCCTCTTCTTAAAAACTGTTCTGCGCCACTAACAACCTGAGAAAATGTTATCTGGGAGACGTAGTAACAGATTTGTAGAATCCCGAGTCAAGGCTAAACAACAGACATAGATAACCTACTGGTCTTCCATTACATCTTGGGAAAATAACTCACAGACGGAGATGCAGTCCACAACAATGCAGACCTAGGGTGAAATTGTTATTCAATTTCTTTCAGATACTACATCAGCTGTGCTTGATTGAGC
>NW_019943716.1:89961-103354 GCF_002910315.2 Salvelinus sp. IW2-2015 | reverse complement strand
GTCTGATACAATGGAACCAACTGAATAGTCCCAAAGATGAGAAACCTCCTGGCAACCCAGGCTCAATCAAACACTTGTCTACTTGTCTGATACAATGGAACCAACTGAATAGTCCCAAAGATGAGAAACCCCTCTGGCAACCCAGTCTTAATCAAACACTTGTCTAGAAGCAAAGTGGAAGCAGAGTGGAAACAGAGTGGAAGAAAAGCAGAAGCAAAGTGAAAGCAGAGTGGAAGAAAAATGGAGGCAGAGTGGAAGCAGAGTGAAAGCAAAGTGAAAGCAGAGTGGGAGCAAAGTGGAAGCAGAGTGGAAGAAAAATGGAGGCAGAGTGGAAGCAGAGTGAAAGCAAGTGAAAGACAGAGTGGGAGCAAAGTGGAAGCAGGTAGAAGAAAAATGGAAGCAGAGTGGAAGCAGGCGGTCACTCCATTCCACTCACTCTGCAAGTTTTGGTCAAGCCTATGGACCAAATATCCTAACCTTCTGAATTGTGAGACGCACACACCTGCTAAATATTGATTTGTTCAAATAACCAGTGAGGAAAACCTGAAAACCGCAACAGTCGCTAGAAAGTGTACGGTCGTCAGATAGGAGACCAAGGCGCAGCGTGGGATGCGTACATACTAATTTATTCAAAAGAGTGAACACTAAACAAACTAACAAAACTAACAAAGAACCTGTAACTATACAAAAATGAGTGCTGACAGGCAACAACACATAGACAACTACCCACAACTACAGGTGGGAAAAGGCAACCTATTATTATTATTATTAACGCAACGAAGGAGAGGAGAAGTGAAGCTGTTGATTATTGAGGCAGTGAAGGAGAGGAGAGGTGAAGCTGTTGATTATTAAGGCAGCGAAAGAGAGGAGAGGTGAAGCTGTTGATTATTAAGGCAGCGAAGGAGAGGAGAGGTGAAGCTGTTGATATTGAGGCTATGAGACGTGTTGCTGATGGATGGGTGGTTTGGACAGTACCCTAGCCACTGAGAGGTGATGATTGGTGGTTTGGACAGTACCCTAGCCACTGGAGGTGATGATTGGTGGTTTGGACAGTACCTAGCCACTGAGAGGTGATGATTGGTGGTTTGGACAGTACCTTAGCCACTGAGAGGTGATGATTGGTGGTTTGGACAGTACCTTAGCCACTGAGAGGTGATGATTGGTGGTTTGGACAGTACCCTAGCCACTGAGAGTGTGATTGGTGGTTTGGACAGTACCCTAGCCACTGAGAGGTGATGATTGGTGGTTTGGACAGTACCCTAGCCACTGAGAGGTGATGATTGGTGGTTTGGACAATACACTAGCCATTGAGAGGTGATGATTGGGGGTCGGACAGTACCCTAGCCATTGAGAAGTGATGATTGGTGGATGGAAGTTGTCAGTCAGAATCGGCCTGTGCTGCCGGTGGTAACAGGTGTGGACATGTCACTATCGCTATGGCTTTAGAGGAACTGGATCGAATTAAACGTGTTACAGCTGCAACCCATATTGGAGTGTGTGTGTGTGTGTGTGTGTGTGTGTGTGGTTGTGTGTGGTGTGTGTGTGTGTGTGTGTGGTGTGTGTGTGTGTGTGCGCTTGTGTGTGTGTGTGTGGTGTGCTTGTGTGTGCGTATGAATGTGTTTGCTGGTGGTAAGCCAGAGAGGAAAAGTCAACAAAAGTCTGTTGGCAACGCATCCCTTCTGAGTCCCTGTGCTCCTATACAGCAGACAGATCGACTGGCCTCTGCTACAGAAAGGTGAGGCTTGGAGAGAGTCCAGAACCAATTGGGCCCGGTGAAGGTGAGGGCCAATGGAGCCCGGTGGGCATGGAGGTTCATCTCAGCCTGAATCCAACTTTGGTTACACCTCCAGTTCAGTTACTTCCTGTTCAGTTACAGAACCCTTCTTGGCCCCTCATTGGTCCGCCTTGAGACAGAGCCGAAGTCATTGAAAATTCAACAAGGGCCTGAGTATAGAGCACAGGATGCATGGTGGCCAAAGGGCCACACTGGGGCCCCTAACCTCGTACCACCCATGCCTCCCCATTAAACCCAGCTATGAAAGTCAGTAAGGCTTGACAGTGGCCACCTCACAAGCTGTCAGGGAATTCTTCTGCTGGGTCAAACCAAGAAGCTCTGGGCTTTCATCACGAGTTTGTAGCGGCCACGGGGCTTGCGGTATATGGGGTATTCATATTTCCTACAATATTTGCAGCATTGGCTGGTTAGTGCACGGACATCAGTTAGAGCTGGAGGTTTGACTCAGCGGAAGGTGCATTGTGGCCCTAGCCTGTTATTCTAACATTCAGTTCAGTGATATTTACGATGAGAGTTATAGCATACATGTGTATGTGAACGGCCATTAACGTTGGTGAAAAGCATGACTCCTCCTTATGGTGGTGCAGCATTTAAGAGTTGAGGTTGACTGATTATTATACGTCATGCTGTGCAGGATATGGGCAATACATAATCATCTTATAAAATGAGTTTATATATTGACAGACGGTGTTGTCAACCACACATTTTGTCATGGCAAATGTTGCATATTGCATAACAGTTGCTACTTTACCTATTTCTAGGGTAATTTTAGGCCATTGAATCAATCTAGCCCTCGTAAGAAGTAGTGCACTAAATAGGGAATGGGTGCCATTTGGGATGTAGTATATAGTATACAGTATGTCTTTGCTCTAATTGTGTGGTTGCCACTGTGACTGCTATTGACACAGTGTATGTGTTTCTCACTTAACCCTCCCTTGCGTTGACCGTCAGTCTGTCTTTCTGTCTGTCAGTCCCCGAAGACGTCAGTCCTCGTAACCAATCACCTGAGGAAGAAGGAGGACGCCAAGGGATGAGGACATGTTTGCCGTCACAACGTGGGATAAAATGAGGTAAGGCTATGGGCTACACACACACACACAACACACACACCACACACACACACACACCACACACACACACACACACACACACACACAACACACACACACACACACACACACACACACACACACACACACACACACACACACACACACACACACACACACACACACACACACACACACACACACACTCCTTACTGTTAACACAAATGTAGGTTTGGCAGGGAGCGTTGGTAGACAGAGTCATTGGTTGACTGAAGTCTTATTTAAAGCATTTACACTCCTGATGGCATTTTCGTGCCACTGACTAAGCATGATCTACAAATGTCAACATTCTCTGCTTCAACCAAATGTCCATGTATAGAAGCAAAACAGAAAACCAAATGCTGATGTCAAAACCTTCAAAATCGACAGCTATATTTTATTCAGCATAATCTACAGTTTTAGAAGCTCACATTTAGAATCTATGATCGTCAGCAGAAAAGTGAACTATTTTATGAAATTAAAATATCACTTGTATCTGTCACATCAGCCCAATGCAAATATTCTGAGCTCGGTTTAACTGTGGAACATGTCATATGTTGAGTATTAACTTAAGGGATATATCACCAGAACCGCGTACAATTAACCTGTCCTTATTAACCTGTCCCTAACAACCTGTCCCTAATAACCTGTCCCTAATAACCTGTCCCTGTTACCTGTCCCTAAAAACCCTGTCCCTATTAACCTGTCAAATAAGACAATTTCAGTTCTGTACTTCCAAAGCATGTTCCTCGTCATTTCTTAAAATCTCAAGTTCCAGTTTCCGTGGCTTCGAAATGCCAAATACCCTGGCAGAATAGATTCAACTATTTCCCAAGCATCTGTTACAATTTACCTTGGCAAACGATCTGGCTGGACATTTTGCTCTCTGTCTCTCTTCTCTCTGTCTCTCTCTGAGCTATTGAAGCATCACTCCTAGCCTGAGTCCTAGCCCAGCTTATTAATAAAAACCTGTCTTCCTTCACAAGAACACAGTGGTTAAGATCCCACTGCATACCTATACCTCCAGGAGAACTGTTCATTAGGATCTCTCCAGAACCCTCTGCTGCAGGCCTACATCCAGGAACTTCTACTGCAGGCCTACACCTCCAGGAACCTTCTCTGCAGGCCTATACCTCCAGGAACCTTCTGCTGCAGGCTATAACCTCCAGGAACCTTCTAATGCAGGCCTATACCTCCAGGAACCTTCTATGCAGGCCTACACTCCAGGAACCTTCTACTGCAGGCCTATACCTCCAGGAACCTTCTAATGTAGGCATACACCTCCAGGAACCTTCTACTGCAGGCCTAACACCTCCAGGAACCTTCTACTGCAGGCCTACACCTCCAGGAACCTTCTACTGCAGGCCTACACCTCCAGGAACCTTCTACTGCAGGCCTACACCTCCAGGAACCTTCTACTGCAGGCCTATACCTCCAGGAACCTTCTACTGCAGGCCATACCTCCAGGAACCTTCTACTGCAGGCCTATACCTCCAGGAACCTTCTACTGCAGGCCTATATCTCCAGGAACCGTATATCGCAGGCCTATACCTCCAGGAACCTTCTACTGCAGGCTCATACACTCCAGTAACCTTCTACTGCAGACCTATACCTCCAGGAACATTCTACTCATCCCTATATCTCCAGGAACGTATACTGCAGTTCTATACCTCCAGTAACCTTATGGTTGGACATAAAAGACTGTAAAAACACCAGCAAATCAGCTCCAAGTGATTTTATTTTTTTGAAATCTGTTCCAAAGTATTCCACACATAATAGGGAGATATTTGTGATCGTATTCAAACGTTAGCGAGGTTTGTTTTGTTTCGGCTTCACCAGTCTCTTAGTGAAAAAAACAGCCCTGAATAACGGGTCACCAATGCTCTGCTGTAACAAGAAGCTTGATCTTGCGAATCGAAATGCCAAGCTGGAGCCCTGAGCTGGATATAATTAATTTGACACATCTTAGATTTCGTATAGTTATACGTTAGTTGTAGTTATAAGCAGTGGCATAGCATGCACACCCGCAGCCCCGGTAAGCCACACAAGAGTCGTTAGAAGGTAAGGGTTCTTCTACATAGAAGATCATAGGAAATCCAAGGACAAATTGTCTATAATACTGTACTAAGCTCACATAGTTGCTGTCACAAACTCCAAACTCCAAACAGTTGTCACTGACAAGTTGCATATTCATTTCCCACTGAGCAAACCATTTCTGTACTTACAGCATTCTTATAAAACCTATATGATTCCAGCCAGTAACATATGAACTCACAGTAGAGTACAGTCCTATGATCCAGCCAGTAACATATGAACTCACAGTAGAGTACAGTCCTGTGATTCCAGCCAGTAAAATATGAACTCACAGTAGTGGTACAGTCCTATGATCCCAGCCAGTAACATATGAACTCACAGTAGAGGTACAGTCCTGTGATCCCAGCCAGTAACATATGAACTCACAGTAGAGGTACAGTCCTATGGTCCAGCCAGTAACATATGAACTCACAGTAGAGGTACAGTCCTGTGATCCCAGCCAGTAAATATGAACTCACAGTAGAGGTACAGTCCTGACCCAGCAGTAACATATGAACTCACTGTAGAGGTAAGTCCTATGACCCCAGCCAGTAAGAACTCACAGTACAGGTACAGTCCTATGATCCCAGCCAGTAACATATGAACTCACAGTAGTGGTACAGTCCTATGATCCCAGACAGTAACATATGAACTCACAGTAGAGGTACAGTCCTATGATCCCAGCCAGTAACATATGAACTCAACAGTAGAGGTACAGTCCTATTGTCCCAGACAGTAACATATGAACTCACAGTAGAGGTACAGTCCTATGATCCCAGCCAGTAACATATTAACTCACAGTAAGGTACAGTCCTATGGTCCCAGCCTGTGACATATGAACTCACAGTAGAGGTACAGTCCTATGATCCAGCCAGTAACATATTAACTCACAGTAGTGGTACAGTCCTATGATCCCAGCCAGTAACATATGAACTCACAGTAGAGGTACAGTCCTATGATCCCAGCCAGTAACATATTAACTCACAGTAGAGGTACAGTCCTATGATCCCAGCCAGTACATATGAATCACAGTAGAGGTACAGTCCTATGATCCAGCCAGTAAATATGAACTCACAGTAGAGGTAAGTCCTATGATCCCAGACAGTAACATATGAACTCACAGTAGAGGTACAGTCCTGTGATCCCAGCCAGTAACATATTAACTCACAGTAGAGGTACAGTCCTATGATCCCAGCCAGTAACATATTAACTCACAGTAGAGGTACAGTCTATGATCCCAGCCAGTAACATATGAACTCACAGTAGAGGTACAGTCCTATGATCCCAGCCAGTAACATATGAACTCACAGTAGAGGTACAGTCTATGATCCAGACAGTAACAATATGACTCACAGTAGAGTACAGTCCTATGATCCCAGCCAGTAACATATTAACTCACAGTAGAGGTACAGTCCTATGATCCCAGCCAGTAGGAGAACACTCAGCAGCCCCAGATAACGTAAACTAAGTGGTGTGTGTGTGTGTGTGTGTGTGTGTGTGTGTGTGTGGTGTGTGTGTGTGGTGTGTGTGGTGTGTGTGTGTGTGTGTGTGCGTGTGTGTGCGTGTGTGCGCGTGTGTGCGCGTGTGTGCGCGTGTGTGCGCGTGTGGCGCGTGTGTGTGTGTGTTTGGACATTACCTGAGAGTTCAGCTCCTGGTCTGCTCCTTGGGGGTAAACATCTAGTCTTGTTTTCAGTCATTAACTCGTGATGTCTGCAGTGTATCATAGTATGGGCTCCTATGAATGTCTTATCTTGTCTACTTGTCTGATACAATGGAACCAACTGAATAGTCCCAAAGATGAGAAACCCCTCTGGCAACCCAGGCTCAATCAAACACTTGTCTACTTGTCTGATACAATGGAACCAACTGAATAGTCCCAAAAGATGAGAAACCCCTCTGGCAACCCAGGCTCAATCAAACACTTGTCTGATACAATGGAACCAACTGAATAGTCCCAAAGATGAGAAACCCTTCTGGCAACCCAGGCTCAATCAAACACTTGTCTAGATGCAAAGTGGAAGCAGAGTGGAAACAGAGTGGAAGAAAAGCAGAAGCAAAGTGGAAGCAGAGTGGAAGAAAAATGGAGGCAGAGTGGAAGCAGAGTGAAAGCAGAGTGGAATCAGAGTGGAAGCAGAGTGGAAGCAGAGTGGAAGCAGAGTGGAAGCAGAGCGGTCACTCCATTCCCCTCATTTTGGTCAAGCCTATAGACCAAATATTCCCTAACCTTCTGAATTGTGAAAGACGCACACACCTGCTAAATATTGATTTGTTCAAATAACCAGTGAGGAAAAACCTSAAAATCGCAACAGTCGCTAGAACAGTGCCACAGTCGTCAAAGAGAGGAGACCAATGCGCAGCGTGGGATGCGTACATACTAATTTATTCAAAAGAGCGAACACTAAACAAACTAACAAAACTAACAAAGAACCGTGAAGCTATACAAAAATGAGTGCTGACAGGCAACAACACATAGACAACTACCCACAACTACAGGTGGGAAAAGGCAACCTATTATTATTATTATTAACGCAACGAAGGAGAGGAGAAGTGAAGCTGTTGATTATTGAGGCAGTGAAGGAGAGGAGAGGTGAAGCTGTTGATTATTAAGGCAGCGAAAGAGAGGAGAGGTGAAGCTGTTGATTATTAAGGCAGCGAAGGAGAGGAGAGGTGAAGCTGTTGATTATTGAGGCTATGAGACGTGTTGCTGATGGATTGGTGGTTTGGACAGTACCCTAGCCACTGAGAGGTGATGATTGGTGGTTTGGACAGTACCCTAGCCACTGAGAGGTGATGATTGGTGGTTTGGACAGTACCCTAGCCACTGAGAGGTGATGATTGGTGGTTTGGACAGTACCTTAGCCACTGAGAGGTGATGATTGGTGGTTTGGACAGTACCTTAGCCACTGAGAGGTATGATTGGTGGTTTGGACAGTACCCTAGCCACTGAGAGGTGATGATTGGTGGTTTGGACAGTACCCTAGCCACTGAGAGGTGATGATTGGTGGTTTGGACAGTACCCTAGCCACTGAGAGGTGATGATTGGTGGTTTGGACAATACACTAGCCATTGAGAGGTGATGATTGGGGGCTCGGACAGTACCCTAGCCATTGAGAAGTGATGATTGGTGGATGGAAGTTGTCAGTCAGAATCGGCCTGTGCTGCCGGTGGTAACAGGTGTGGACATGTCACTATCGCTATGGCTTTAGAGGAACTGGATCGAAATTAAACGTGTTACAGCTGCAACCCATATTGGAGTGTGTGTGTGTGTGTGTGTGTGGTGTGTGTGTGGTGTGTGTGTGTGTGTGTGTGTGTGTGTGTGTGTGTGTGTGTGTGCGCTTGTTGTGTGTGTGTGTGTGTGTGCTTGTGTGTGCGTATGAATGTGTTTGCTGGTGGTAAGCACAGAGAGGAAAAGTCAACAAAAGTCTGTTGGCAACGCATCCCTTCTGAGTCCCTGTGCTCCTATACAGCAGACAGATCGACTGGCCTCTGCTACAGAAAGGTGAGGCTTTAGAGAGTCCAGAACCAATTGGGCCCGGTGAAGGTGAGGGCCAATGGAGCCCGGTGGGCATGGAGGTTCATCTCAGCCTGAATCCAACTTTGGTTACACCTCCAGTTCAGTTACTTCCTGTTCAGTTACAGAACCCTTCTTGGCCCTCATTGGTCCGCCTTGAGACAGAGCCGAAGTCATTGAAAATTCAACAAGGGCCTGAGTATAGAGCACAGGATGCATGGTGGCCAAAGGGCCACACTGGGGCCCCTAACCTCGTACCACCCCATGCCTCCCCATTAAACCCAGCTATGAAAGTCAGTAAGGCTTGACAGTGGCCCACCTCACAAGCTGTCAGGGAATTCTTCTGCTGGGTCAACCACAAGAAGCTCTGGGCTTTCATCACGAGTTGTAGCGGCCCACGGGGCTTGCGGTATATGGGGTATTCATATTTCCTACAATATTTGCAGCATTGGCTGGTTAGTGCACGGACATCAGTTAGAGCTGGAGGTTTGACTCAGCGGGAAGGTGCATTGTGGCCCTAGCCTGTTATTCTAACATTCATTCAGTGATATTTACGATGAGAGTTATAGCATACATGTGTATGTGAACGGCCATTAAACGTTGGTGAAAAGCATGACTCCTCCTTATGGTGGTGCAGCATTTAAGAGTTGAGGTTGACTGATTATTATACGTCATGCTGTGCAGGATATGGGCAATACATAATCATCTTATAAAATGAGTTTATATATTGACAGACGGTGTTGTCAACCACACATTTTCGTCATGGCAAATGTTGCAATTGCATAACAGTTGCTACTTTACCTATTTCTAGGGTAATTTTAGGCCATTGAATCAATCTAGGGCCCTTCGTAGAAGTAGTGCACTAAATGAGGAATGGGTGCCATTTGGGATGTAGTATATAGTATACAGTATGTCTTTGCTCTAATTGTGTGGTTGCCACTGTGACTGCATATTGACAACAGTGATATTGTTTCTCACTTAACCCTCCCCTTGCGTCTGACCGTCAGTCTGTCTTTCTGTCTGTCAGTCCCCGAAGACGTCAGTCTCGTAACCATCACATCCTGAGGAAGAAGGAGGACGCCAAGGGATGAGGACATGTTTGCCGTCACAACGTGGGATAAAATGAGGTAAGGCTATGGGCTACACACACAACACACACACACACACACACACACACACACACCACACACACACCACACCACACACACACACACACAACACACACACACACACACACACACACACACAACACACACAACACACACACACACACACACACACACACACACACACACACACACACACACACCACACACACTCCTTACTGTTAACACAAATGTAGGTTTGGCAGGGAGCGTTGGTAGACAGAGTCATTGTGTGACTGAAGTCTTATTTAAAGCATTACACTCCTGATGGCATTTTCGTGCCACTGACTAAGCATGATCTACAAATGTCAACATTCTCTGCTTCAACCAAAGTGTCCATGTATAGAAGCAAAACAGAAAACCAAATGCTGATGTCAAAACCTTCAAAATCGACAGCTATATTTTATTCAGCATAATCTACAGTTTTAGAAGCTCACATTTAGAATCTATGATCGTCAGCAGAAAAGTGAACTATTTTATGAAATTTAAAATATCACTTGTATCTGTCACATCAGCCCAATGCAAATATTCTGAGCTCGTTTAACTTGTGGAACATGTCATATGTTGAGTATTAACTTAAGGGATATATCACCAGAACCCGTAACCCAATTAACCTGTCCTTTATAACCTGTCCCTAACAACCTGTCCCTAATAAACCTGTCCCTAATAACCTGTCCCTGTTAACCTGTCCCTAAAAACCTGTCCCTATTAACCTGTCAAATAAGACATATCAGTTCTGTACTTCCAAAGCATGTTCCTCGTCATTTCTTAAAATCTCAAGTTCCAGTTTCCGTGGGCTTCGAAATGCCAAATACCCTGCAGAATAGATTCAACTATTTCCCAAGCATCTGTTTACAATTTACCTTGGCAAACGATCTGGCTGGACATTTTGCTCTCTGTCTCTCTTCTCTCTGTCCTCCTCTGAGCTATTGAAGCATCCTCCTAGCCTGAGTCCTAGCCCAGCTATTAATAAAAACCTGTCTTCCTTCACAGAACACAGTGGTTAAGATCCCACTGCATACCTATACCTCCAGGAGAAACTGTTCATAGGATCTCTCCAGGAACCCTCTTTGCTGCAGGCCTACACCTCCAGGAACCTTCTACTGCAGGCCTACACCTCCAGGAACCTTCTGCTGCAGGCCTATACCCCAGGAACCTTCTGCTGCAGGCCTATACCTCCAGGAACCTTCTAATGCAGGCCTATACCTCCAGGAAACCTTCTACTGCAGCCTTACACCTCCAGGAACCCTCTACTTGCAGGCTATACCTCCAGGACCTTCATGTAGGCATACACCTCAGGAACCTTCTACTGCAGGCCTACACCTCCAGGAACCTTCTACTGCAGGCCTACACCTCCGAGAACCTTCTACTGCAGGCCTACACCTCCAGGAACCCTTCTACTGCAGGCCTACACATCAGGAACCTTCTACTGCAGGCCTATACCTCCAGGAACCTTCTACTGCAGGCCTATACCTCCAGGAACCTTCTACTGCAGCCTTACTACCAGGCCTTCTACTGCAGGCCTATATCTCAGGAACCGTATACTGCAGGCCTATACCTCCAGAACCTTCTACTGCAGGCCTATACCTCCAGTAACCTTCTACTGCAGACCTATACCTCCAGGAACATTCTACTCATCCCTATATCTCCAGGAACCGTATACTGCAGTTCTATACCTCCAGTAACCTTATGGTTGGACATAAAAGACTGTAAAACACCAGCAAAATCAGCTCCAAGTGATTTTATTTTTTTGAAATCTGTTCCAAAGTATTCCACACATAATAGGGAATATTTGTGATCGTATTCAAACGTTAGCGAGGTTTTGTTTGTTTCGCTTCACCAGTCTCTTAGTGAAAAAAACAGCCCTGAATAACGGGTCACCAATGCTCTGCTGTAACCAAGAAGCTTGATCTTGCGAATCGAAATGCCAAGCTGGAGCCCTGAGCTGGATATAATTAATTTGACACATCTTAGATTTCGTTATAGTTATACGTTAGTTGTAGTTATAAGCAGTGGCATAGCATGCACACCCGCAGCCCGGTAAGCCACACAAAGAGTCGTTAGAAGGTAAGGGTTCTTCTACATAGAAGATCATAGGAAATCCAAGGACAAATTGTCTATAATACTGTACTAAGCTCACATAGTTGCTGTCACAAACTCCAAACTCCAAACAGGTTCACTGACAAGTTGCATATTCATTTCCCACTGAGCCAAACCATTTCTGTACTTACAGCATCTTATAAAACCTATATGATTCCAGCCAGTAACATATTGAACTCACAGTAGAGTACAGTCCTATGATCCCAGCCAGAATAATATGAACTCACAGTAGAGTACAGTCCTGTGATTCAGCAAGTAATATATGAACTCAACAGTAGTGGTACATTCCTATGATCCCAGCGCAGTACATATGAACTCACAGTAGAGGTACAGTCCTGTGATCCCAGCCAGTAACATATGAAACTCACAGTAGAGGTACAGTCCATGGTCCCAGCCAGTAACATATGAACTCACAGTAGAGGTTACAGTCCGTGATCCCAGCCGTAACATATGAACTCACAGTAGAGGTACAGTCCTATGACCCCAGCCAGTAACATATGAAACTCACTGTAGATACAGTCCTATGACCCCAGCCAGTAAGAACTCACAGTACAGGTACAGTCCTTTGATCCCAGCCAGTAACATATGAACTCACAGTAGTGGTACAGTCCTGATCCCAGACAGTAACATATGAACTCACAGTAGAGGTACAGTCCTATGATCCCAGCCAGTTAACATATGAACTCACAGTAGGAGTACAGTCCTATTGTCCCAAGCAGTAACATATTGAACTCACAGTAGAGGTACAGTCCTATGATCCCAGCCAGTAACATATTAACTCACAGTAGAGTACAGTCCTATTGGTCCCAGCCTGTGACAATGAACTCACAGTAGAGGTACAGTCCTATGATCCCAGCCAGTAACATAATTAACTCACAGTAGTGGTACAGTCCTATGATCCCAGCCAGTAACATATTATGAACTCACAGTAGAGTACAGTCCTATGATTCCCAGCCAGTAACATATTAACTCACAGTAGAGGTACAGTCCTATGATCCCAGCCAGTAACATATGAACTCACAGTAAGGTACAGTCCTATGATCCCAGCCAGTAAATATGAACTCACAGTAGAGGTACAGTCCTATGATCCCAGACAGTAACATATGAACTCACAGTAGAGGTACAGTCCTGTGAGTCCCAGCCAGTAACATATTAACTCAGCAGTAGAGGTTACAGTCCTATGATCCCAGCCAGTAACATATTAACTCACAGTAGAGGTACAGTCCTATGATCCCAGCCAGTAACATATGAACTCACAGTAGAGGTACAGTCCTATGATCCCAGCCAGTAACATATGAACTACACAGTAGAGGTACAGTCTATGATCAGACAGTAAACTTGAACTCACAGTAGAGTACAGTCCTATGATCCCAGCCAGAACATATTAACTCACAGTAGAGGTACAGTCCTATGATCCCAGCCCAAGTAGGAGAACACTCGCAGCCCCAGATAACGTAACTAGATGTGTGTGTGTGTGTTGTGTGTGTGTGTGTGTGTGTGTGTGTGTGTGTGTGGTGTGTGGTGTGTGTGTGTGTTGTGTGCGTGTGTGTGCGTGTGTGCGCGTGTGTGCGCGTGTGTGCGCGATGTGTGCGCGTATGCGGCGCGTGTGTGATGTGGTTTTGGACATTACCTAGAGTCAGCGCCTCTGCTCCTTGGTCTGCGACTGGTGGGAATCTCCTCG